>NC_056735.1:326228577-326528577 GCF_019279795.1 Protopterus annectens
TTCCCACCCATTGCTTTCCATATATCCATAATACTAAGTGTCTTCCCAGCAAACCAGTACTGCACTTGAGTAAGCCTCTCTTACTACAAATTGTCTCCAGCACATTAAACAGTACTACTATCAAAATCTCACATACAAACAAGGCAGTCAAGAACACACACACTAAATCCACCACACATAATGTCCAGCACACACAGAGACCAACCTCTGCTGAGGCACTAAAAAGTAATTTCCCCAAACCTCAAATACCTCCTAAGCTTATAAATGGTAACACCTATGCTCAGCAATCTCTAACGCCCTCACCAAAAGCAACACCAAACACCACACATATGCCTACATCCAGTGAAGCCCCATAAGCAAAGCCCATAAGACAAGCAAACATATTACCCATGACTCTTGTCATAGGGGACTCCATTGTATGACACACAGAGGCTCCACTCACCAGATTGCACAAGGAGAAGATAATGGGTAGTTGCTTATCTGGATCCAGAATCCACCAAGTCATGCATGCACTCAAGTCAGTATACCACAGGTACCAGTATGATTCTACCATAGACCATGTGGGCATTAATGACCTGGAATATATGATGAGATACATTGTTGATTTCTCTACATATATGTCTCAGGCAGGTATGTACCTTGCATTGAGCAGCATTCTATTTTCACCAAGGATGATATCAAAGTACAAAGAAAACATGATTTATTTAAATAACTGCCTTAGGTTCTGGTGTCTTTACAGAGGGATTCGATATTTTTCAGTATGGAAATGCATAGTTAACAGACCACATTACTTTGCAAAGGTTGGTCTGCAGCTGTCTCCCCCCTAAGCTTCTAAATATTGTCTTAACTTTATCCACCCCTTATAGCCTTTTTTAGGAAATACCAATTTGACAAACTTACTAACATAACAAGCAAAACCTAAAGAAACCCAAAGGTGTTACTGCTCAGTGCTAGAAGTCTAAATAAGAAACTCCACACCCTTTGAGCTCTCCTCACTCTGAAGAATATAAACATCTGTGCTGTTACCAGGACATGGTTTAAATCCACAGAAAATACTCCAGCAGTGCTAGACTTCAATGTCTTCCACACATTTAGACCATCAGCTGCACAGGCAGGAACAAAGGGTGTTGGACTCTCAGTCTATATCAGCAGCAAGTATAACTCTACATTGGTTAAACAGGGTGATGTCCTGAAATTAGTCACGTGCAAATCATCACAGACAAGGTCCTATACCATATCCTAGCAAGCTTCAGGTTACTATCTATATCCCTATAATCCCATAGCTCATACCTAGAATTACTGAGACACTCACCATTAAACCAAATACCTTATTCATGGGAGACTTTAACTACCCCTCTATAGATGGGGAAACATACACTACCTCACTTGCAGGCACATTGATTCATGGACTTTATTAATACAAATTCCCTTGACCACTTAATGTGCACACCCACCAGAAATTCAGACATACTGGACCTGGTACTCACCAATATGGTAGAGTGCTGCACCATCCTATCCCAGTGTCATGTCCTGATTGGTGATGCCAGACCATAAAACTGTCTCCTTAGAAATAAAAATCAACTCAGTATCCCCAGCAAACCCTGTAAGAGTTAGGAACTATTCAAAAGCAAAATGCATCCTACTAAGTGATAGTTTGTCAAAATTCATTGCCTCTCCCAACCCCGGATTCACAGAAACCTATGCCGAATTTCACAGAGACCTTGTACAACCATGTAAATGGCTGTATAGAGGCTGCTGTTCCTACTAGAAGTAAGCCCAAAACCAACTCTAAAAACAAACCATATTGATGGAATACTAACCTTAATAGAGTATAAAACAAAAAGAAAAAAGTCATGGCTAAAATTAGCAAGAGCAACTCCCATAATTAAACTAAACAGGGAACTAAGAAGACTAATTAAGTCCAGCAAGGCAAATTATAAGGTCAAGGTAGCCTCACAGGCTAAAAAAAGAAACACAACACAAGGTCTTGGACAGCTATGTCCGGTACCTCAAAGGCAGCATACAACAGTCTGCCGAACTGGTGGCCAGTGGTGTCACCTTCACTGAGCAGAACTACACAGTCAATTTGTTGGCTGACAAATTTCTGCTCAAATTTCACCACTAAACCCCCTTGCCTCCCCCATAAAATATTTAGTAGTATAACCCCACTAACTGTTAACAGGGAACAAGTCCTGGTGTTACTTGCAAAGGCCAAAAAGCACAGCCTCAGTGTGCCCCAACAATATCCTGGAATGCCTCCTAAGTATCTTGAAACATGACCTATCAGGACCACTTAAGTCAAATTTCAACTGTAGCCTCAAAACAGTCTTTGTACCATGAGAATGGAGGACTATAAAGGTTATCCCACTTCACAAGAGTAGATCAGCAACTGACTGCAGAAAATACAGACCTATTAATCTGACTAGTCTAATATACACAGCTATGGAATGAATGCTCATGGAAATGATCAACAAAGACATACCCAACCTTCAGACACTGGACTCAACCCAGTTTGGCTTTGTCAAAGGGAGGTCATGCCTACTAAACCTGATGAATTTCTTTGAGAGGGTCACTAAGCAATGGATGAAAGTGAAACAGTGCATATTGTGTATCTTGACCTAGCCAAGGCACTGGATACAATACCTCACTCATGCATTGTTAATAAGCTCAGTGAGCTAGGCATAAATCCATATATAACTTATTGGATTGCCAGATGGCTCACAGACAGGACCCAAGAAATCAGGACTGGTGAGACCACCTATACCAAGAGACTCATCACCAGTGGAGAACCCCAAGGCTCTGTACTGGGCCCACTCCTATTTGGCATCTACTTCTTGGAAGTCAAGGCTAATGTTCAAGGCCTCTGGTTCACCAAGTTCATAGATGACTGTATATTGGGAGCTATTATAGTTTCCCCCAAGTCACCATCATCTTCCAAGAGGGTTTAACACAGATAAATGACTGGTAAGAAAAGCCATGGCCTAAAATGTAATGCCAAAAATGCATTATAATGCCCTTTGAGAAACTGCCAACTCAAGTTAATTACTCCATCGATAAAACGCCCGTAAGAATCAATCCAGTAGTAAGGGATCTGGGAGCATATGTAGACAACAATCTGGCCTTAGACCAACATATAGCTAAGATAGTTAGAAAACAGTTCTATGTCACCCAACATATAGGTAAGGGCATGTCATCCAGGTCCAAGGAAGTTGTAATGCCACTCTATCAGACCTATCACTGAATACAGTGCCCCCTTTGGCATGTAAATAACCAGAAACTTGCAACAGTTGGAAAACCCACAAAGATTTCTCATCAGGAAAATTCACAGCATGAATGTCCTGTCCTATACTGAACACCTAAAGGCTGTGCCTCTGCATTCAATATTCTACAGACTGCTGACAGATGATCTTTCTCTGGCTTACAGGATTTCCTCAGACCCAGTCCTGCTGTATCTGTTGCACATGTGCAAGACAAACAGCACTAGAAATACTAGATCCAGGGATCTGAACATTGCTTATGACATAAATATAACAAGTTGGAGAGACAAATATGTGTCCCAAAGGATCCCCACACTATGGAATAGGCTCTCTATCTATGTAAAACAGAGTTTATCCCTGACCCTGTTCAAACAAAACTTTGACAATTGGATGAGAAATCATAAATTTACCCTTAGTCTGGACCCCTTGTCCCTTATGACAGAGGCTGTCAATAAGAAAAGTATTATCCTAACTAACGCCCCCTACAAATCCCTAGTTACTCTCTACTGACATGCTCCCCACTGTATAGATGCTCATGATACTCAGGACTCAAATGTTTGGGGTGTGAGGCTAGGCTTTTAAGGGCCCTAGTGGCTGTTAGCCTAGTAACTACCTAAGAACGTATGAACCTATAAGGCTGGGTCTAACATGCTGTCACCTGTGTTGCTAGAACTCACCTAGGTGTAGGTAGCCAATACACTTCATGACACAGCTTAAGCAGAAATGTTTGTACTGTAGTGCCTAACCTTATAAGCATCAGTTAACTTGTGCTACAGAAATCTTGATGGTCCCCATGTCAGTTCTTTGTTTTGTTCTCACTTCACTGTATTGGGTAGACTGTTCCTATGAACTCCAGGCTTTTGCATCAGGAAATGCAGATGCTTCTTATATTTTACAGTCAAGACAATAGTAAGACCAATGTTCCCAGCAAAGTTAAACTCCTTGTGCATTGTGTCAACTTTTTAGAAAGGTCAAATACTTTCTTTGTTTCTCATCAGTCTGGCATACAGAGGAAGTTCCGTTGCATCTACTTATGACCTAACCAGGCCTCAGAGTTCTCTGTTATTACTATGTCTGTCCTTGTTCATCAGACTGAGACTCCAGACATAAAATGTTACAATTTTAACATATTTGTTCTATTTTATGTTGCTGTTCATGGCTTTGTCTTGCTTCTTTGCCTGCCCTAGCTGCCCTATTATCTTTTTTAATTATACTTTAATGCTATTACTGTAATAAAAGCTCATTTCAGAAGGCTGGAAACAATGCACAAAGCTGAATATTTTCTCATCATATTGTTCCATTTCTTTTTTCATGATTCTTTTATGGGAGGCAAGACACATTATAATGACATTCATTGCTAAAAGGCGGCGCATCTTCATTTCCTCTGTTGTGTTTGTCTTAGATGCACAGCAAGCCTTTTAACTGTTAATATTAGCAGATAGTACTTTCTGTAGTATTATGAGACAATTAATCCTTAGGAAAACAAGCCCCAAAAATGTGACAAGTTTCTGAATACAGTCTTCAATGAAATGCATTATGAGGTCTGAACATCGGTACCAGTCCATGGAGTAATACTGAATATATATTCTTAAACCGCATCACAGCAATTTCTGAGACACTACAGGAGGAAATAAGGTCCTAGTCCAACCAAGTGAGCCCAGTGACATGCTCCCTAAGAGATATGTGTAATTCTATTTTTTGCTGCTTAGCATAGCTTCCAAATTTACCCATCAGTTATTTGCTGTTCTTACATGTTAGCATTTAGACCATTTAAACAAGTATATGTGCAGCACACAGCATTCAGTGCAAGTTATGATTAAACTTGAGATGCTCATCCTGTGACAATGCATACATATATATGAGCACATATGTATATTTATATGTGTGTATATGTGTGTGTGTGTGCAAGCAAAGCAATATTTTGTATATCTTACACTAAATAACATACATTTCTAATCTCAAAGATGGACATGGCAGACAGAAATGAACCAATGAGACATTGAAAAAAGCTTCTTTATGTACATTTTGCAACGTGTGATACAAAAATTATGGTATTGAAAAATGTTGACAAATAGTTGGAATTTTCTTTTGAATATCAAACATGGAAACAAACTTATAGTGTCTGGAGAGAGAGCAATAGGTTTTAATACTAGTGAAAGAGCAATTCAGCATCTCTTAAAGGAGAACTACACCCACAGACTCAAAAAACATGTTTATTTCATCATGCTTTTGTGTTTCCTACATTTTAACATGACTCTGGGATTATTTACAGGTTTTTAAATATTTTTATATGTACTTTATGAGTCTGACCACATGGGGGACTGGCATCTTGAAGTAATTCTGATTGTTTAGTCTACCTCTATGTATCCCATAATGCAGTGCTTGTCTGTAAAATATTACATCATGCATGCTTCTTTCTTCCTAAAGCTCTTGTCACTGCATTGATTTTATATGAATACACTGCTGTCTTTCATTCAGTTAGTTTTAAGTAACACTCCATGCTGTTCAACGACTAATTAAAACACAAACAGTGCAAATGCCAGTAAAAATGCTTTCTACTACTGCTTCTTTTTAGAATGGCTAAACTGCAGTCTTTTGTGAAGCCTGAATTGAACTACTTTGACTCATCTCCCATCCCCTTCACACCTAACTTCCCTAGCTGTCAAAGTGCTAAAGGGTAATTTGAGCTGTTTCCTGCCGTGATTGACAGCTCACAGCAGGAGACTTGACACATGTACTGTTTCCTTTTTCTAGCCTTCACTTTTTGTATCGGTAGGGGAAGGACCAGGGAGCTGTGACATTACAGCATGGGTGGGTTTTTAGGACAGTAGTGGTGATGTCAGTTTGGGGAGGGGAAATAGCCAGAAAACTACATGTATTCAGTGGCCTTGATAACATCACTGAATTGGAGATGGCAGCAAGCTTTTTCAGAGTGGAACAAAAGTTTTTTGAAAGTGAAACCACCACAGTGCAGTAAGGTATTGTTCTAGTGGACAGAAACAGTCAATTTAAAATATTGCAAATGCTGTATTGTTGTTTATTCATAGCAGGGACAGTAAATAGGGAGAAAAAAGACAGAAAAGTTGAGCATTGAATAATAGAATCCCATTGTTGTCCTTTCAAGAAGATGTTATATGCGAGACTGCTGAAAATGGAAGTGCAGAACTGAATTGTCTCTGGTTATAAGTACCTAACGATGTGGAAGGTACTAAATCAATCTTATGGGGGCATTTGTAATACATAGTCCCTACCTATGTAATGTGCTCCTAACCCCCCCCCCCCGGGTGTCTGATGTGTGTAACTTTATCATCCTACAGCCCTGCACCCTTCCCTCATATCTGTGTACTCTCACATGATGTGACCCAAGGCCACTTGAAACTCATGCCTCATTCTATGGGATTTGTTTCACTTGCTTGCTCAGCTGAAGAACTTTCATCTACAAACAGGTTTTCCTTTTCTTGTATACCTCAGTAACATATTGGTCATTGATTGCCCCATTTAACAATCTCTCTTCTACCTGTAGCATTTTTTTAAGAGTTTTATTATTTTTGCATTTTGTTCTAGTTTTAGGATGTATTGATTAAGTGTAAGTGTACTTAAGTAACAGATATTACTGTTGTGTATTTTTTTCACATAGTTTTTATGAGCCCTCCACTGATTAGTGTGTCAACTGTTTAATTTGTGTTTTTAAATTTCTTTTGCTGTAGAAAATGAGCTACTTCACTGTTCTGTCTATGAATCTATGAACAATTCTCAACTCTGTTTCTGGCCTCTTGAATTTATGCTTTTAGTGATTCATTATCAACTTGTATGTTCTAATATCTCTTGTGTCAAACAGGGAACGGTTATCTTTTTTACCTCTTGTTACATTTTGTTATATTGTAAACACAAAATATCAGTTTGGGTTTGAGACTCTTTATTTTTCAAGTTTCAACACCTAATCACTTTATTATTTTTCTTTCTGATGTGTGATATCTCTTGACTTAACACTTTCAGGCTTGGATTAATGTTTCACTATTCTGACTTGTACCAAAAGATCAGAGAATTTATTGGATAAATCAGTCAACTCCTTTGGTCTGTTTTGTGACAACTTTTTTGTCAAGGTCAACCAACAACCTTGTAAATCACCTGACATTTTATTTTCATGGTCATAAATAATTTCTTCCTGCATAGTTATAAGCTATTTTGTATTAGGGTAGTGCTCTCTGTCTCAAGATTTCCACACTTTAAGTTAGTTCCCTAACTTCATCTTGCAAGTTTATGTAGCATTGTAAAAGTATTTCATTTACTTTCTCTTGTTGTTGATTAATCTTTTGTTTTGCCATTATATTTCCTGTAAAACGTGCAAATGCTTTTTACAGTTTTTTGTTTCTTAGAAATACTCAAGTTCTGCCCATTGGCATCATCTATTACAGTTCACTATGAACCAGAGCCACAATCATTAATAATTTATTTATTTATTTATTTGGATTTGTTAACTGGGGTTGAATATTGATCTATGTGGCCATTTTACTGGTTTAGCCCTGGTGCAAAAAAGAAATAAAGTAACACAAATGACTAAATTTAAAAAAGAAACAATAAAAAATAAAGTACACAATATAAAATGGTTGACAAGTGAATAGAGATGAAAGATCAGTATGAAATTGTATGTAACAGAAAAAAAAAACTGATACAGGACAATTAAAGGAAGTGGCAGAATGTAGTCAAATATATCTGAAATTCATGAGTTTAAAGCTAGAGGTTAACCTTTACCTGTGGAAGAACTGTTACACTTAGAAAAGAAAGAGAGCTATATTTACACTATATACAGAGAGTTAGGAAACGAAGGGGGGACTTCACCTGGTATGGGTCTGATTAGTTGCAAAAGACTAATACTAAATTCAAGAGTAGTGATCTAAAGGAGTGAATCTGATGAAGGGGTGATTATAGTGTTCCACATGATTCCCCCTGTGTAGTAGCCAGAGCAGGTATACTCTGAAAATGTTTAAGGTCATATCTGAAAGACTGGTAGGAGGATTTTTTTTTCACTTTGATAGGATGGGATTTCCAGAACTGTGTACTCTACAGTGCAGTGCAGCTTTGTTATTAGATGTTGAAGGGCTGTTATGTTAGGAGGGAGGGACTTAAGTTTATAGTTTAAGCTTTTGGGAATAACTGGCTTGTAAAGTTGTGGAATACCTTGAGGTTAATCTGTCTGAACAGCAGGGAACCTAATAGAAGTTGTACTCTATGTGTGGTAAGTATCCAGTGTACTTGGGCAAGAATGTGACAGTGATGTTGAATTTTGGGAGCTAAAGTAATGAATCTATAGATGCTGGTAGTGGTTTGCAATATGGACAGGGCATTAGGGAATGACAGTATTCCAGTTATGGAATAAGCACCCTTTTCCCAATGGCTTTACTTTCTTCAAGAGAAGGAAAGTGGGAATATTTTTTGCCCTGAAGAGTGGGGAGTTAATTTTATCTTTGGTTACCTCAATTAGGTTTTGAAAGCTGAGTTGTTGGTCAAACCATATTCCTACGTATCAAACATTTTGTGTAATTTCTAGTGGATTTTTGCACACTATTTGCCAGTCATTTGATACTGTGAAAAGTTTCTGCTGAATACCAAAAAAAATCAGACACTTGTGTTTTTGTCATTTAATATTAGTTAATAGTTTATTAGCCACTTTGCAAATTAGGAAATCCACCTGTAGCTGAATATTAGCAGTACTGCTTGAAAGGTGGGACTTATAAATAACCATATAATCAACATAAAGAATATATGAGATGTGGGGGAAGGTCACCAGGGAGGGAGAGAGGTAGTTAATGAATGGTGAGACACTTACGGGTGAGAAGACTGATCCTTGAGGGACTCTAGAGGTAAGGAGGACAGGGCAGCTATAGATTCTCCTATTTTAATGGAGAACTGTCTGTTGGTTAAGAAGCTTTTGAACCATTGTAAGGTCCTGTTACTAATTCCAGCCATGGTAAGTGAGTAAAATAGTAAGTGATGATCTACAAGGCTGAATGCCTCAGTTTGATAAATAAAGACTGCTCCTATAAGGCAGCCTTTATCAAAATGAAAGACGATGTCATGTGTGAGTGAGCAGAACAGTCTAGGTGCTACTGCCTGTTCAAAATCCCTGCTGTTTTGGGAAGAGAATTCTGTAGTTATAGAGTTGAGTGTAAATAATGTTTTTCAGATATTTTACCTAGTGTGGGTAAAACAGAGATGGGTTAGAATAATTTGTTGTGGATGATTTGCTGCTTTTTTTTGGAATGGTTTGATCAAACTATGCTTCCAGATGTCATACATAAAGTTTTGGGTAAAACAGTTGTTGTAAAGATTTCTGAGGGGTTGTACAAGGATGTCTTTGCATAGAGAGAGATGAGCTGTGGGTAAAGGTCATCAGTCTCAGGAGGTGAGTCTGTGAGGTTGTTGTTGAGGAGGGTCTCAGTGTCATTCATGGAGATGGCTCTGAAGTAGAAGAGTGGTATAAAGGATGGTGGTTCTGGGTACTGATAATTAAAGAGGTGAGAAGGTCTGGGTGGTGTGGTAGCTGAAAGAAATCTTTGATGAAGTCAGTGGTGGATAGGTTACCTGAGAAGGAGTGAACTGTATTAGTTTTACCCGGGATACTTACATGGGTATGACCTGCTATTTTGTTCACCAGGTTCCAAAACTGTTTGGGCTTATTTAAAGTGCTTTTTCTGGATGTAGACCAGATGCATGGCTTTGTTGCTTCTTCTTCTTGTTTTTTTTTTCTTTTTTTTGGCTTGGCTATTCAGTAAAGTGAACCTTTCTCTGTTAGTAGGGATGGCACTTTTTTCCAGGATTTCCAAGCTTAGTCTCCTAATTTGAAGAGGTACTGGATTTCCTGGGTGAGCCATTGATTCTGGCATTCCTTAAACGGTATTGGAATTTTGTGAAATTGTTTGCTTTGATAGTGCAGCAGGAGAGTGTTTAATTTAGCTATGGTAGTGGAAGGATTTGGAGATGGAGGCAATGAAGGACATATTGATGTTGTACAGGTCATTTTGTAGGGCTTGAAAATCTTTTTGGCTATTTGTTGGAAAGAAAGAGATGGGTAGTGATAGTTGTTTCTTAATGGGTTAGTAGATGGTGAAAGTATGATTACGGTGATCGCTAAATGAAGGGATAATATCTGAACTAGTGAGAATAGATTGAAGCAATTTGTAATTATGAGGTTAATTAGTGGGTGATTACCTGATGAAATATTTTGTCTGGTAGAATGTTGAATGAGTTGTAAAAAAACATGGTTGGTAAGAAAGTCCATGGTTTCTGCTTTTATGTGACCTAGGAGATTAATGTTACAATCTCCAATGATGATAGTGCTGTCTGTTAGTTTGATATTTGTATTTGTTTTAAGAGGATTTTAGGTTTATTTGGGTTGCTTGGTGGTGGAATGCATGTGGTATCTATTATTTGGTGGCAATTATTAGTGTGTGAAGTGTGAGTTTAATCCAGTTGTTGTCAGGGTCAGAGATAGTTATGCATCATTGTAGAGGAGAACATTTGGGGGTAGTTTTTGTAAGGAGATTTCTTCTACCTTTTCTTTTACCTGGTTAGGCTTTTGATGAGAGCTGTATTCAAGAAAGTTGTGGCTAATGTTAAGTGTGTCATCTTAATCCAAGAATCAATGATTCCTTCAAAGTTTGGGTCATGAGAACAGAAGAATGAGATGGTTAACTTGATAAACTTGGTTTATGTTGTGATGGTGGAAGGAATGCTGGGTTGTTAATCTGGACTGGTGGCCTGATTTAAGTGTATATCTCTGTGTTGAATACCATTATCATGGCTATTAGCCTGAAAATGTCTTCATAAGATTTCCAAGTTTATTTTATTGGTTTGTAAGAATATTGTGGGGTTGCTGGGGAAGTCAGCAAATAAAGGAATTTTTGGTTAATGGAAGTGTGATAGATTTGTATAAGAGGTACCACATATTGGAATTGTGTAAGAGTTGGGTTGGATTTGGGTTGGGTAGGTCAGTTGATTGTATTAGTGTGTTTCTGTTTTTATTTTGATAGTGTTGACAAGTTGCTATATTAAGTAGAAGTAATAGAATCTTTAGTTTGGATGTAACAGTCATTTTAGATGGGAAGGCTAAGCATGTAAGAAACTGGGATGGTGTTCCTTTAAGACTGGGGTAACTGGGTGATGAAAATGGGTGTGTTTCCAATTGAATAAAGGTAATGGTCTAGGAAGGCTGGGGAATTGGGGTGGTAGGGAAGTGAAGCTAGAAACACCAAAGCAAGAGTACAGTCAGTTAATGCACACATATACACAAGTATGGAGTCATGTGACTTGAGCTTCATGCAAGAAAGGGGTAAGAAATCCAAGGCTACTAAAGCTTTTCCAGTTCAGCAATTACCTATAAAAATGTTCTATTTTCTACAAATGTTTATGTAAAGATGAGTTTTTCCTGGTATGAATTGCTCACGAGTAAAGCAGTTATCTGAGAGGTTATTCTGATGTATTTTTCTCTAGGGAAATGTTAAACTCTCACAACCTTCTACTTCACTGTCAGGACACTAAGGCTACCAGTTACAAATGGCAGTGTCAGAAAGCAGCTAGTTACAGGTATCTAACAGCTCTTTCAGTGCAGTGGGATGATACAAGAATCCATCTCTTGGTGTTCAATTCTTTCAACAGGCAAATTGCTCAGGCTGTTGGGGTTCATTGTTTTGAGTTATGGTAGAGAGCTTTTCACTCTTCCAGCACATTGGAATGACACAGGAATCAGTCTCTTGGTGTTTACTTTTTTACAACATTCAAATTACTCTTAGCTGTTAAGGTTTCTTGTTTTAGATAGTGGGAGAGAGCTAACATCTCTTTTGGTACAGTGAGATGACATAGGAATTAGCTTGGAATTTACTTTTTTCAACATGTGAATTGCTCACATCTGTTAGAGTTTGTTCTTTTGGGTTATGAGAGAGAGAGAGAAAGACATATTACTTCAGAGCCATAGTGTCCCCAGAGTGAGCCTGCAGGGATGATAAAGAGCATTTCCAGTTAAGATTTACTTTGCATATTTGTAACACTGGAAAGCAAACAATTCATTTATTCCTGCCTATTAGGGACACTTTGGAGCAAAGCACTCCCATTCTACAATCAGAGCTAGGTCATGGTCAAATGGATCTTTAGATAGGATGATGGGCTAGCTCCCCCCTCCCAGAAGCCATTCCAGTTTCCCTTTACTTGACTGTCTCTCCCAGTTACCATAAATACAGTTCAAACCTGTCAGCATGCATACTATTTTTCTTTACCTTTACAATGATTACAGAAATGTGGATTTAATTTAAAACTTTTATTTCAAATTATGTAGCACAAAGACTGATGAGCATTTTTTAAACAAAACAGTACAGTCTTACTTGTAAAACAGGCATGAGCAGCAGCAATCATCTCTTCCTTTCAAACTCACATTCATTGAAAATGCATCTGGCCAGTGGTGGGTTAAATGTATCTTGGGCTCCAGGCTGTTTACAAATCATGAACCCCCCCACCCCCACCCACACATATATTTAGGACCATGCAAAAATGCATGCATTCCTTGATTCACCTTTCTGATCATTTTAAGTTATATTGCTTGCTTAATACAACAACTTACTTGCGTGTTTTTCTTTTTGAACCAGTATCTACTAGAAAACTGTATTGAATACCACTTTGTATAGACTAACTAGATGATGTGTATTCTCCATCTTACTGTATGTATATTATTGTACTATCTAATTATTGTATTTTGCTTATATTTCTGTGGAGCTTTTCTCCCTGAGCCTCCATTGAAAATGGGCTTCTGGCCCAGTCGGACTTTCCCAGTAAACAAATGTACATAAATAAATAAATAAATAAACAGTTGAGTGCATTTAAATTTGAAGTTTTGAACATTTTTTCAGTAAGCAGTGATGCAAAATATATGAACATATGACAAAAGTACCAATTTCAGAACATTTCAACAATAAAAGGCCACTGAAACTGCTGCCATTATAATCTACCAATATCTGTACTTAACAATTATGGCCACTTTATTGACTGTGTACACATCAAATGTCTAATTGTGGTAAAAATGACCACACTAAAGTATTCTAATTTGCGTTACACAAAAAAAAAAATCAAAAATAATGCTGCATATAACATACTGTTTTGGGGGGGAGCTTACATGCTTGCAGGACACCGACATCTCATTTTTACTTCCCTATGTGTTTTTTATCATCACTAATCTTGCAAAGACATACCAATGACTTTTTAACTTTATCACCTCAACAGGGTAAGATGTTTATCCATTGACATCCCCCAAATCCAAAAATTATAACTACATTGTTGACTGCATCCTTCTCAGATGTTTGTGTCAAAAATAAATAACAGTGATAATCACTAAAATCACATATTTCAAATTTCCTTCACACAAATACACAATAGCCAAAATATTCCAACTTAATTCACACACACACACACACACACACACACACACACACACACACACACACACACACACACACACACACACACACACACACACTAGTCCTGCAAAGCCAGATTAAAAACCATTTAAAACATACCAAATTATAAGAACATATGGTATTTTCATCCACAGAGTCCACCATCACTACCCTTTCCAGCAGTGATAGCCATTTTGTTGAATGCTTACACCCCTTATTGTTATGAAGAAATACATTATTTGTACTTTATTGGTAGCTTTGGATGAACTAAATGAAACTGTATAAAGATCGGTAGCCTCATCATAACATAAGATCCAGCTACGTGTAACAGTTTAAATAGAAGAGTATTTATGGGAGCATAAGAAATGTTAACCACCTGATAAAATATGCTAAGCCAATATACACAATCTCTGCAGAACTAAAAGTTATCTTAATAATTCCACATTAAAGAGAATTAATCCTGAGACTGCTGCTACCAAACAACTTTGTACGTATTTCAGTACTTCTGTTACAAATTTTAGTGCCTGTGGCCCTTGAAGAATAAATTGCCTATGTTACATAAAAATTGGTGTGCTGATGATATTGCCATATCATTTCCTGAACTAGATCAGTTATGCAATAGTCAATAGCTGGCAAATAATAACAAGGTTCATAGTTACTACCCATGCAGACCAGGAGATCATTGAAAAGCCTAGTCCAAATTCCTAATTGCTCCAAAGCATTGTTTTATTAAGGGACTTGCTCAATGTCACACAGTAGGTAAATGAAGTTGGAAGCATTCAAACTCTGCACCCTTACCGCAGGAACCAAATCAATAATAAATCAGAGCTTTAGTCCTCTGTTCTGTCAGAGCCACAGTTTTGAATTAAATGCATAACTCCTTTAGAATCCAATGTTGTAGAGAAGACTGTACCCCAGTAATATGCAACAATGACTACATAGCTGATGCTAAAGATCAGATGGTTCTGAGTTTCACTTCAGATAATGCATACTATATGACTTGACAAATGTCAACACCTTTGCAGTTACTGGAGACCGTAAAGATGGTACTGCAAAGATATATGACTAAAAGGCAACATTTTTAGACTACATTACACAATCCAGGCCTATCACTGAATTAATTCTTTAGTACAATGAATAAAGCAAAACAATTACAGACAATATAAATACTGTAGCAGCATCTCTTCAACAACCCACAAGTAATACAAAATCAGAAATATTGTTATATATAACATTCCCCTCAGGAATCAATAAACTCCATGTAGGTTTTACTCAGAGCCTACAAGGAGTGTTACCACAGACACAATGTTGCTCATTGAGCAGTATCATGCATATTAATGAGACATGGCACATGTAAGCAAGGTTTCACGGCTCATAGCAGTCTTGCTGGCCACAAAACCTCTTATGTGAATGCATATAGCATTTCTGTGTATGGTTGCTGACCTCAAAAGCTTGCAAATGAACCTGGATAGCAATACGTATACATTGTAGCAGCTCCGTTGCATGCATTTGTGCAAAATGGCACTATGACTACCAGGGCTACGCATATCATACCTCTCACGTACCTCATTTTTGGTCTTTAAACCGTTCATATTGCACAAAGTTCCACATTACTTTAAGATGTTACTAAGCTGTTAGTATGTTTTCTACATATTACCCATTTGTTTCACATTATGAGGACTACTGTTCCTCATTTTGTAGATGGAAGGTTGAGAGCTATGGTACAGACAGCACTGATTCTGCCCAAGGATAGTATGACAGCACAGTATTTGCTTTTCCCTTTCTTTAATTTTATTCATTTTAATTTTTTGGCCACTGTTTGTGTGATGCACCATGTATTGTCAACACTGGAAGAGGAGAACTTGTGCACCATGTTTGCGTGATGGTAAGTATTGTGCAACATTTTCAAACACTGTGCTCACACCCAGTAAATGCCTGATAACTGGAATTGGTGGCAAAACATCAGGATATAGAACGCAATTGTTGGGAAAACCTCATTCTACATTGGGCTTGATCTCTGGTAGTCATGTTTGGCATTTATGGTGAGGGAGCATGCTTCTGAGTGCAGAAGTGGGGTGTCCATGAGTCCAAAGTATTTGTTGGACTCCTAGCTCAGCATCATGGGCCCTGGTTACTGCAGAGGGACTATTCAGGCTCAGAATACAAATCTGAATCATGGAATAGTGTTACCAGAGCGTTGCCCAGTGCTACAGGTATCCCCCCACACTGGTGAACAATGTCTACACCACTTTGATGACCTCAGGAGGAGTAAGAGGGATACCCTTGACCACTGGATTGGGGAATTTAGGGCTGTGGACACCCACATATGTGTAAATATCAATTCCAGTGACTACTTGTAAGAGTTAAAAGCTGAATAAAGTCAACACTGGTATTCATAATGGTATTCTGTTCTGTTCTGTTTTTTTCCACAGCTGCCATGGAGAGAGCTCTTAATGTGAGGACCCATGCCTCAAGATTGGCAAAGATGCGAGAAGCATGTGGTATGTATGCATCAGAACAGTACTGTTACTGTAGCATTAAAAGTTGAAGACAGCTTATTTGGTATTTAATACAGTTGTATCAAACTGAGCATGCATATCACAAATGTAAAAGAAAGTATACATGCCTTAGTCTGTAGCACAAAGCAACTGTTCCATATTCTCAAATAACAGTGAGCATGCATCTCTCAACTATAAAATGAAACTATACATGCATTAGTCTGTAGGACAAAATAACAGTACAGTATTAGAGAGCAGCTGACATTGTGGGTTCAAAAAACACACTTTCCAAATATACAGTACCGTTATGTTTTCTTCATTATTGCAATGTAACTTCAGACCTCTATACCAGTGGCACAAATGGCCTGCTGTAAATTGTAAACTGTAAGCAGTGTAATGTGGACATGCATATGTACAATATATGCACACATCAATGATTGCTTGCTGCAATCTGTACTATAGTGTGCATCTGTTATGAACTGTATAGTCTTAAAAGTAATAAATACATTTGTTAGGAGTTTGTAGTCTTAAGAGTAAAGGTAACAAAATAGAGTTAAATAATTATTTTAATGCTTTGTATGTCACAGATTTTCCCTCACCCCGACCCTTATCGGCGCTTTTTTTTTAATATGTTTTCTTTTTTTTTTCCTCCCACAGAACAGAGGGGTAGGCCTGTCTCAAAGGATCCTCTTGCCCCCATTCCATTGGCTACAGCACCACTAGCAAGCACATATGGGACACAACCTGGCAGCACCCCTTCTGCTGCCCCTGCACTACCTGGGCCATCAGGTAGTTCTGCCCCAGAGGATAGGCCAGGGATTCCCTCTGGGAGCAGTAGTGGAGGTGGTGAATTTATCACTCGTGACAAACTGCAAAGGTTGGTGCATAGGATTGTGTGCTGCACTGTTGGTGCATGACTATGCCAGATGGAGTGCCTGCTCTCAATCCTCATGCAACATACCAGAAGGAGAAACAGATGTCGGGCACTGCATCCAGCGGCACAGTGAGGTGACAGTGATGACAGTCCAGCGGGTGAGAACTCGATTGTCACTGTCACCCAGCTTGATGTTCATGGGCCCCCATTGTCCCCACCCTCACCCAAACCATGGTGTTCACCTATCTCCTATCTCCTTCACCATCCCTATGTCTTGTCTTGTATGTCCTGTCTCTCTGCGATTACTTCCTCACCTACACAATCTACCTGACCCAGACATACCTAGGTCCCTTCACCAACATTCCTCTCTCTCTCTCTCAAAAAAAATGGGCATCTGACCCACAAAGAAAAACTGTCCCATACATAGCTCTCTGTTTCGCAAACATGTCTTCTTGACACACTTGCTTTGGTCCAATTGGCTATACAACATGATCTGTTGTGGTCACACCTCTCTCTCTGGAGGTGACAGCCCAAATTCAGCTAATATTTTGTGTGAGTGTGGGTGTGTGTGTGTGCGTGTGTGTGTATATATATATATATATATATATATATATATATATATATATATATATATATATATATATATATATATATATATATGGATATATGGGTCTATTGCTTTACATCAAAAATACACTTCTTCGAAATAGAGCAGTAGACCCTACACATCAGTGAAAGTCCACTTAACTGAAAGTGCACTTTCACTGAAGTCTAGTTCCCCGGTCTACCCAAAAAACCCCCAACTAAAACATGTTTTTGTAGGGGGCAAGCCCCCTGCACCCCCAAGCCCCCCACACCCCCCCACTTAAATATACCAACTCTGAGATCGCACTACAGTGGGGAAAAGGGAATATTCCCATTCCACGCTGTAGTCTGACTGCTGAAGTCAATGTTCGAAGTTTCACTACTTCGAACAAGTGGACTCGGTGAAGTATGGTTCGAAGTAGTGAAACTTCGAACATATTGATGGATCCCATATATATGTAGATATCTATATATATGATCATGTTTTACTGATGAAGAAATGGATAGCTATAGTTCTTCCCTCCTGCACATTCCTGCCCTACTTTCACTTTGTTTTTCCCATTTCTTTCCTTTAAAGAATTGTTGAGCAATGGTGCGCATCATGCACCAATAGCACAGCAAAGGTAAACAGCAACAATATATGTAAGTGTACTTAAAAGTATCATAGACACTTGTAAAGTACTACCTACACTGGTATTCAAACCCAGTAACATCTGACTCCAACAACAATGCATTAACATGTGCTGCCACAGAGTCAGTATTTTGTATTTTATACAATCAATAATAGCTGTCCCAGTTTAACAAGGATTTCCCTTTGTACTCCCCCATGCTTGGTCCCCATATCACCACTTTCCTATCTTCCCCATTAATTTTGTATAAAGCATTGTGCACGATCCCCATTAATGTACAAAGCATTATTGCCCAATGCCCATTTATTTTTTATAAAGCATTATTGCTAAGCAACAGTAATATAAACGCAGTTAACTCTATTACATACAGATGTATTTAGAACCAGTACCATCTGGCTCTAAAGAGGAACTGCATTAAATGAAACTGTCCAAACTGGCCACATCTACTAAAGACAATCATAAGACTTTCTTCACATATGTCCGCAATCTCAAGGGAAGCACCCAGATCTGCTCAGAACTGGTAGTCAAGGACACCACATGCACAAACCCTGTAGATATAGCCAACCTGCTGGAAGACAGTTTCAGTGAAAACTTCATTTCCCGTCCCCACATAATTAAAACAGGACATCCCCAGCACCTGTCTGCTCCCCTTATCTCTAGGGAGCAAGTCATCACTGCCCTTTCAAAGGCAAAACATACAGACTCCATGGGACTCGATAACATCCCAGGCTGCATCCTACATGAACTCAGGCAGGAACTTGCAGCACCATTAGGCACCCTATTCAACCAAAGCTTGAGTACCAGCTTCATCCCAGCTGAGTGGAGGACAGCTACTGTCATCCTTTTGCAGAAAGGTAGAGCATCCTCCAATCCAGGAAATTATAGGCCCATCAGCCTAACTAGCCTAATCTACAAGGCCATGGAGTGGATTATCATGGACCTCATTAACAAGGACATTGGCAACCTCCAGACACTTGATCCCACACAGTTTGGTTTTGTCAAGGGGAGGTCATGCCTGTTAAATTTGGTCGACTTCTTTGAGACAGTCACCAAGGCCATAGATGAGGGGAAGACAGTACACATCACCTACCTTGACCTGGCCAAGGCCTTCGATATTATTACCCACTCAGGTATAGGTTCATAGGTTCATAGGTTGGTACTAGGCTATCAGCCCTAGGGCCTATACAAGCTTAGCCATAACAATTCCCTGGCTATTTCTTCCCACACTATTTACTTCCCTAGAAGAAATAGATAAACTCTCTCAACTAGGCATAAATCCATATGTTACCAGATGGGTAGTAAAATGGCTCACTGATAGAACCCACCTAGTCAAAATAGGCAAAGCCACCTCAAGTAGTAGACCCGTAACAAGTGCTGTAACTCAGGGATGGGTCTTGGGGCTTCTGCTGTTTGGGATATACTTCTCAGAGGTGCAGGCCAAATCTAGTGGACTATGGCTGATCAAGTTTGCAGATGACTGCAAGCTGCGTGCTGTCATCAATTTCCCTAGTGATGTGGACATCCTCCAAGAGGGTCTCACCCAAACAAATGACGGGTGCCAGAAACAAAGCCTCAAACTGAATGCCAAATAATGCATCATCATCCCTTTTGGGGAGAGTGATGTCCCTACAAATTATCATAGTGATAATAAGGCACTTAACACACAATCAGTCGTGAAGGACTTGGGCACCCAGGTTTATAGCAAACTGACTTTTGACCACCATATTGCCTCCGTTGTATGGAAAGCTTTCTACATGGACCACCTCATTAGTAAGGGTATCTCATCCAGGGACAAGGTAGTCATAACATCCTTGTATTCTTTCCTTATAAGACCCATTATTGAGTACAATGCCCCTTTCAGCATGTACCTCACAAAGCACATGCAGCATCTGGACAGACCACAAAGGTTCCTCACCTGGAGAATCCTGGGCCTCAAACATCTACCCTACACACATAGGCTAAATACCCTATCCTTCTATTCAGTCTCCTACAGACTCCTCAGAGGTGACCTCTGGTGTACAAAGCAATCTCAGATCTCACTCTGATGGGACTGCTGAATATCTGCAAGTCAAGCTGCACTTGAGTAACCCACATGCGAGACCTCAACCTGGTCGGTGACATCAATAGGACTTGTTGGCAGGACAGATTTGTGTTCCAGAGACTCCCACTTTAGTGGAATAGACTCCCTCTCCACGTAAAGCAGAGTACTTCATTAAACCTTTTTAAGCGCAACCTGGATAAATGGATGGGGAACAGAAAATACCTCCCTGGGATTCCACATGTGTCCCTGCTGGACAGTGGTATAGGGTGCTGACTTGTTGGAACATGGGCTAAATTCTTGGCTAGGCTTGTAAGGGCCCAAGGGCCAATAGCCTAGTAATGTCCTATGATCCTATGACCCTAATACCTGCAGTGAGAGAGTCAGTTAAGTAGCAGGTGCATGCAACAGCTGTTAAGTCTGCCATTTGCTATTCAGTCTTTAAAATACATCTGCTACTCAACTGAGTTTGTGGCACCATCTGTTAATGCATTAAACCATTCCTTTTAAGGGTTAGATGGTACTGGGTTTAAATCTGGGTGTGTGTAACCCCATTTTTTTTCTTTAAAGCATATTTGCGAGATGGTGCACATTGAGCTCCAAAGTGAAGCAACCTGGAATGGCAGCAATATATGTAAATATAATTAAAAGTATTATAGAGGCTTGAAAAAGTATTACCTACAGCCGTAACATCTGCCTCCAACAACAATGCATTAACACATGCTGCCACAGAGTCAGTTAATTAGCAGGTATATTTTAGAGACTCAATACAATTTGGTTGACTTTAGCAATGAGGCACAAGTTTGCACACTGCTTAACTATGTGGAATCCTGCTGACCATCATGCTATTGAAATCTATTTATCTATGTTGTATTACTGGTATTTACAATCCACTTCCTCTTTATGACATAAAAATACATGGGAAAACATTAACAACTAAGGGCCCTATCTCATTGCACAAAGTAATATGAAATGTTGTGTAACTTGCAATGCACATCAATCTGGTAACATGCAGAAATACAACTAATAACCCATGCAACTAACAAGTGTTCTATGCAAGGCTAATAAAGGCATCAGCATGGACATTATCACAGAAATGTAGGTGACCTTTTGCACACTTGAGCTGACCCATGTAAGCAATGCACAAACTTGAGCTGCATTTCTAAAGCGTAATAGTTGGCATGGAGTCTCTAAAATATATCAGCTAATTAACTGACTCTGTGCAGCATGTGTTCATGCACTCAATGCAGTGATACACACATTTTTTGGCTAGATGGTACTGGTTTCGAATACAGTCTTATCTAACACTTGTAACTGCTTTTTGCCAATGATGGGTGTTGGTGTGTGATGTGCACCATGGTGCAATAAGTGTTTAAAGAAAAGAAATTGGGAAGATAGGAAAGTGGTGAAATGGAAAGCAAGCAGGGGAAGAACAAAGTGAAAGGAGGGCAGGAATGTGCATGAGGGTGGTAGGAAAGAACCATAGCTATCCATTTCCTCAACAGTAAAAAATGTTCAGTTGTGCAGAATATAAGCTAAATTTGCACTGTAACCTCCACAGAGAGGGGTGACCACAACACAATCATGTTGTATAGCCAATTGGACCAAGTCGAGTGTGTTAATAAGACACATGTGTGAAATGGAGACCTATGTATGGGATGGATTTTTTTTTGGGAGAGGTCCCCCTTTTTTTCATAGAGAGAGGAATGTTAGGGAAGGGATGTAAGTATGTTTGGGTCAGATGGGTTGGGTAGGTAAGGAAGCAATTGTAGACAGACAGGATGCAAGAAAGACACAGGGATGGTGAAGGACACAAGAAGTTGATGAACACCATGTTTAGGGTGAGGGTGGGGACATCGAGAACCCATGGACGTCAAGCTGGGTGACAGTGAGAATCGAGTCATCATCCACTGTACTGTCACCAGTGTCACCTCTATGCGCGATGGCTACAGTGTCTGACATCTGCATCTCCTTCTCATGTTACTAAGTGATGTGATGGAGAGCAGTGTCTCCATCCACTGTAGGTGTGCATCAACTGTGTAGTGTAAATCCTAAGCACCAACCCTGGCAGTTCATCATGGATGATAAAACAACCACCTCTGCCACTGCTCTTGGAGGGAACAACTGGTCTATCCTATGGGGCAGAACTACCTGAGGGGCCAGGGAGAACAGAGGCAGCAGAGATGGGTGCTGCCAGGTTGCATCTCAGACATGCTGGGCCTTGGTTCTGTAGCTGGTGGAGTGAGGGCAGGAAGATCCTGTGGGGCAGGCCTACCCCACTGTGCTGTGGGGAGAAAAAAGGAAGATAAGGGTTGGGGTGAGAGAAAAAAGGGAGAACATTAGTAACTTCATATGTGACATGTAATGCATTGAGACAATTATTTGACTCTCTGTTAACTTTAACTTTAAGACTACCACCTCCTAACAAATAACTTTTTTTTAAGACTACCCAGCTCATAACAGATGCACACTAAACTACAGACTGCAGCAATCAATCTTTGATGTGTGCATATATTCCATATAGGCAAATTCCAATTATACAGATTGCAGTTTATAGTATGCCCTTTGTGCCACTGCTATAGAGGTTTGACTATACCTTACAATACTGATGACAAATTAACAATATTGTATAGCTGGGAAGTGTGGTATGTGAGCCCACAACCTCTGACTACTGTCTATTACTATACTGTTGGTTTGGCCTACATGCATGCTTGCTGTTACAGTTGAGATATGCATGCTTACTGTGATACAGCTGTAGAAGATACCCCAAATAAAATATCTTAAACTTTTAGTGCTACAGTAACAGTACTGTTCTGCTACAAACATACCACATGTTTCTCTCATCTGTGCCAATATAGCAGCATGGGTTCACACATTCAGTTCTTGGTCTGTGATACCTGTGCAGGAGTGGCCTTAGGTCAACTGGTGCCCTAGGCTGACTTAATTGAATGCATTCAATTTCCATTTGTGGCTGTCTGAGTCCTGTCTGCTACCTGGGTGGTCCATTCCTCCAGTTTGTGCACTGCCACACATCACACAAACCAGATAAGGACAGCTAAACCTGTTAGTGCTAAGTGGCGCATTGCTCGAATACTGTCCACAAAAAAGTAAAAACAAAAAACAAAGGGAGAAATACTTGAAATGAGGAAAATCAGTCTATGACATACACCTTACAAAATGTTAGTACACTTGAGACGTGTCTACATAGATTTGGATTTCAACCATCACTCCAATGCCCCTTCAGAAAACAGGATGGGTGCCTTATCACTCCTTGTCACACACACACACACACACACACACACACACACACACACACACACACACACACACACACACACACACACACACACACAGCTTTGCAGCATAGAACTGAAGTCATTCCTCACACAACCAAGTGCAACCAAATGTACACTAATATCAAGGCATAAACCATTATTTGTATATTTATATTTAGTATATTTTGATGTAGTGCACTTAGTGATCACGCAACCTGTTATGATTATTGCTTGCGAATATACAGCTCTGTCCTACATTTCTGTGTTTCTTGGTCATTCATCAGTCATCTCACCCATACTCAGAGACATGCAGTGTGTATGCCAGTCTATATCACTGACCTTAAAATGTGTGAGGATATAGCTGGGAATAATATGATATACAGTTGCCAACAATTAAAGGGCAGGTTGGATGGCACAAACAAGCACAGACTGCTGTTTTTTTGGGGGGAGCAAAGATGAGTCTCTGTTATGGTGCATGCAAGGGTACACTGTTCTTTTGAGGGGGAGGGGAACAGAGCTGAGTTACTGTTATGGCACAAACAAGCACAGAGTGTTTCTTTGGGGTGAGCAAAGGTGAGTCACTCTTATGGCACAAACCAGAATGGACTGCTCTCTTGGGGTGTGAGCAAAGGTCTGTTACTGCTATGGGACAAACAAGGATATGTTGCTGTTGTTACTCTCCTTGTTTTGCATACTGCCTGTTGTTTGGTCTAGTGAGGGCTTTAAAGTCAGAACCTGCAATGTGTCTCATTACTTTCTAAAATCTCTCTTTAATGACTTTCCATTACAAACGTAAGGTGCTAAACTGAGGGCATGCAGTGATCATCGGTACTCTGGAGCGGTATGACTGTGTGAATCTTTGATGCGTGAGGCCTACTACTTGCTAACGGACACCTATAAGTCGAATAAGTCTCTGCTGTCACATATTAACGTAATTTTTGTACAAATCTCCCACCTTTGACTTGCTTACTGTACCAAGTGATGAAATACAAGGATATGCCATGATATTATTAAACAAGGCACTCCAGGTTCAGGACTTACCTTGTAAATTCAGCAGTTGTCACAGTGTTAGTTCAGGGCTGATTGTGTCTGATGCAAGCAGTACACAGCCAATACACAGGAAGGTAAAGGTTTTGTGAGTTGCCTGACATCAATGTTACTATATGTATATGAGTAGGAAGAACGTTTTAGGCTCCTATGTAGTGGGTGAATGTGCTATGCATTGTCTCTTAGCCAATGCAAGGGTATACTGAGCATGCCTATGTCTGCCTAAACCCACAGCAGCTAATTATTCCCCCTCTGATGCAAATGCAAACAGTGGCAACAAATAAGAAGTTTAAATGAAGAACACTAAGGAAAGGGAAAAGAAAATGTTGTGCTGTCATACAGTCCTAAGATTGGAATATCATGGCGTGACCTGTGATGTGCACCATACAGATCAGAATACCATGGCATGATCTGTGATGTGCACCATACATTTGGACTTGAAAATCTTGTAAGAGACATGTCAGAAATTAATTGTACACATTGCAGTTTCTTACTTCACAACCCTCGCAACAGCATCCACTACAATGTTGTGACATTCTGATGCTATCAACTGTGGAACATTTCAAGGCCAATATAAGTTAAATGCACAATGACCAGTTAAATACCACAAATGCAGATACACTAAGCAGTAAATTAGTTATGCACCCTGAGCATCAGAAAGAAAGCCTTTGTCTCCCTGAATCCCAAATATAAAAAACAGTGATATGGCACAGTTATCATCACTTGCACAGGGTGTTGTGTGGTGGTCATTACAGAGAGATGTTACAAAGTAATGATACACATTGCAGTTTCTGACGTCAAAGCCCTTACAACACCATTAACTATAAGGTTGTGATGTGTGAATGCTATCATCTCTTTAAATATCCAAGGGCAATATAAGTCACAGGTATAATAAACATTTCTACAGCACCAGTGCAGACATAGTAGTAAGCAACAAGTTAGCTATACACCCTGAGCATCAGACATGAATTTTGTATCCCTGAATCAGAAAGGTAGAACACAGGGATATGGCACAGTTATCATCATTTGCACAGGGTGTTTTGTGTGTGTGTGTGTGAGGGGGGGGGCGCAGGAAGCCTAGGTTGACACAAGAGGTCAGTGAGTGTGTGTGAGTATGAAGGAGAAGGTGGTAGACATTTGGAAAAAAATGGGCAGTGAGACAAAATAAGTAACTGTTGTGTTTGTGTGTGTAAGGGTCCTCAAGGTGAAACTGGTGTGTGAGTGTGTGAGTGAACACATCAAGCTGGGTGCTAGCTCTACATCATGGTATGTTGGACATGTGTGAGCCATGCATGGCAGAGGTGGCACTTCATCACTGTCATCTCTGACCATGAGATCTGGCTTTGCCAGGAGTTGCACTGGCATGTTGATGTCCAGGACCATGCTCCGATGCAGTGCTGCTAACTGAACATGACTGATGTTTGCTGGATGAGCCCCCTTCATAGGAATGCTCAGGGCCATGACCCCATGGTCTGCCACATCTGGGTGTGGACAGCACACTCACTGATGGAGCAGTGGAGGTACTGCCACTATGGGAGTGTGACTGGGCATGGCTCCATTAGCTTTCAGCAGATATTATGGCTGACATATGCCCACAAGGATGATGTTCCCCTCCCAGTAGATGTTCCATTAAAGACACTGCTTGCTCCATGACAGACACCCCTCGTTCCAACGTGTCATTCATCTGATCCAGTGCATCAGCAACAGAGTGTCTGGAGCACCTATGAGAATGTGTGTGTGCCTCCATGATGGCCGTAAACATATGTAGAGTGGGATGGAAAGTTACACCTGCACCACATAGAGGAAGGGCAGCAGGCCCCCACCAAGCACCCCTATCAATCCTCTTGCTTGGCACCTCACCCACACTTTGGCTACGGCCAGACTCAATGGGCACTGACGCCACAGTAGCCACACATCCCTGATCGATGTCCTCATCCTCCACATGTCCATTATTTGTGGGCTCAGTGGACTGGGTAGGCATAGGCCTACTGGCTGTGTACAATGTAAATGCAGGGGATGGCAGTATGTCAACCTCTGTGTCAGATTCAACCTCTGCACTCCCTGACTGCACCTCAGGTTGGCCACCATCATCATCAGAGTCTGCTGAGACAATGACATCAGTTGGCACAAGGCCCACAGTTCTACTGTCAGACTCACCTGGGATAAAAAACAAGAAACACAAGAATACATTAACACTGGCACTACTATAGTGCAATATATGCTAACAAAGTACCACTGCTGCCACTATTACATACAGTCCAGCAATACACATAACATGCCTGAGATAACTATCACACCATACAATATTTGTTTAAATTGATTAGCATTACTGACATCAAACTATTTGGCTTACCAATTGCAGAAGGCAAGCATTCCTGGAGGCCTGATGCTCTTAAAAGAAGTTAAGCAAGAGGTAAGGGCAACCATGTTACAATCAACAGTAACACATAGGGTAATACATTTGTCTCTTTATAGCTGCAGTAAACAATTGTTTAAACAGGAATGTGGCTGACAACTACAAGCTAAGCTTATACCTGTAGAAATATTCAACCTCCCACCAATCAAATAAATACATGTGACACAGATTTAACTTATTCATTTAAATTCTTTAACTATATAACAGTATTCAACTGTTCAGATAACAAGACCTATCTGGAAGCTCCTCCAGGGATGTGGTTGAGTATCTCCAAAATGCTTGCTCACACATCCAACACGTGTGGTACAGCATTATCCTGCAAGCTATCTGTGTCCCTTAGGTTTGCTTGGAACTGCTCATTGGGGTATCAGTGGTGTTTTCCTTGCAGGGCCTCCACCTGTAAACAAGAGATCATGGCCTACTGCAACTGCTCTCCTTCTTACAGAGTTGATCATATCAGTGGCCCTGTGGTGTACCTGTTCATAGCTTCATCCATGACTACACACAGAGTGGACATCTGCAACAATTTGCTGCCACATCTGCAGATGAAGGGCCATCTCTCACCTTCCCCTATGAAGTAGTAAGATACCCTGTTGCTATAAACCATCAATGATAACCTGGCTTTGGGCCTCTGTACATGGTCTTTGGTGTGGATTTAGGTATCTCCCTGCCATTATTGTAGGTGTTCTATAAAAAAAACAGATGTATAATACACATAAGCATCACAGAACTACAAAATAAGTGTTTACAGATGCAACATGAAAGGTAGCCAGTCACTATTACAGACTGGAGAAACATTAAACAGCCTACAGATGTGCTATAATAACAACAGGCAGGATGCAAAACAAGGAGAGTGGGAAGTGCAACATATCCTTGTTAGTGCCACAAGAGTAACTCACCTTAGCCCCCACCCCCACAAAACAGGCAAATGATCATTTTGGTTAAGAAAATATCTTTGAAATGCTAAAAGTGTTGTCAAAGAACCTGTCCCTGAAACATTTGTACATATTTCTCACGCAGCATTCCTTTCCATGTATTTACATGTCTTGCCAATCATGTGTACCTCTGAAATGTAATGTATGCAGATAACATTTTAAAAGCCTGTGCTTCACATTATTGTTAAATGCATTTCAGCATATGCAGCATGTAGGTGACAAAATGGAAACATACCTTCTGAGATGCAGTACTCTTCTGTACAGATATTCTGTAGTAAAAGCTTGCAATCACTGTTCTAAACATGTAGAGCTCTCCTCAACATCAGTTTTCCTAGCTACAGGGTGGCCTTTTTATATGGTGTACATTACTAATGGAGTGCAGCTGTGGGTGATTACTGTTTGGGAGGAGGAATTCACAACAGCACTAGAGGCTGCCTTACTTCCACTGGATAGGTCAGCTTAGATCTAGAAAGTGTCACTGGAGAGCCCACTGGCCTTTCTCATCAACATAAAACAGATGCTACAAAACATGCCATGATGTTTGTGGATACATTAAAAGCCATGTTATTGTAACATGTCTGGTATAGGATGAGGTCATGTATGCCTGGCCTCCAGCCCACTGTCTGAACATTACCTGGTGAGATTACTGTATATCTATAACTATCATATAGATGATGACATCAGTAGAGTCTGTTGAGGCCAGACTAAGTTTCCCACATGCTGGTGCAAAAGGCTCTCTGTAATGTCAAGTAACAGCTCACACACACGCACACATGCACACACACACACACACACACACACACACACACACACACACACACACACACACACACACACACACACAGACATCCAGTTGACTGCAGTGAGAGTAGAACCCTTACCTAAGTACACAGACTATAGAACACAATACTTAATGCAAGCACCATGGCACAAGTCTGATTTATACAGGAGTATAGGTGAATTTATAGTAGATTACTTCAGCAGGCCATGTGGGAGACAAAAGATTGGGAGGATTGTATGAAAGGGATGTGTAGGCATGACTAACTATCAAAATACTGGCCATCCATGCCATTGGAGATATTATTGTAGGATATCATGTTTACTGTGCTGACTAGAGACACACACATACATCCAGTTGACTGAAGTGAGATCAGAACCCCTACCTAAGTGCACAGACTACAGAACACAGTACTTAACACCAGCGCCATGGCAAAAATCTGATTTATACAGGAGTGTAGGTAAACTTATAGTAGATGACATCAGCAGGCCATGTCAGAGACAAGAGGTTCTGAGACCTGTATGAAAGGGATGTGTAGGCATGAGCAACTATCAAAAAACTGGCCATCCATGCCATTGGAGGTGTAACTGTAGGATACCACGTCTACTCTGCTGAGTAGAGGCACACACACACACACACACACACACACACACACACACACACACACACACACACACACACACACACACACACACACACACACAAAACTGAAATGAGAACAGAACCCCTACCTAAGTGCACAGACTACAGAACACAGTACTTAATACAAGCACCATGGCAAAAATCTGATTTTTACAGGAGTGCAGATGAACTTATAGTAGATGACATCAGCAGGCCATGTGAGGAACAACAACTTGGGAGATCTGCATAGGCACATATATTCATAGTGTCATATGAGGCTACTAGCCCAATAATACTAGACTGTTTAGAAGCCTAGCTGTGTAACAACACAAGTACCCTTATTGAGTATAGTTGGATGTTTGGGCTTGGCAGAGTGAGATTGTGAGCACCACCAACTGTCCCTGCCCATGAGGGAGCACACAACATTATATAGTACACTTTGTTGTGTGGTTGACACACGTGTAGAAAATGTACTGAGACCCCAGAGTTATAGTACTTGTTGGGGGGCAACACATGTATGTATTGTAAATATATGATGTATAGTTATAGTGGGACCTTAGTTTGCAATGTTTCCACATGTAGTTTTATGTCATACTAAGGAAATGGACAATAAACCCCAATAATAAAGCATCATAAATACAGCTCCATAGCACAGTGAGCAGTAGATTTTTGCAATGGTTCACAAAGTGTACACACATGTGACATACACCTGTTTGCATGTAGGTAAGCAGTGTGCAAACACAAGCAGCATTGCTACCATCTCACAGTTAGTATTATCTAACACATACCAGCTAGTTATCAGCACCACATTTCCACGATGGTAAGCAGAGACCAACAGTGGCAAGCAATGCAATTTCAGGGTTATTGCATGTACAGGCAGTTGTGCATGTGTTGTTGGCAAAAGTGAAGGCTGTGAAGGTTCAGATAAAAGGAATACATGTACAGGACAATAGTACACAATTTACCCACATTCATACATTTGATCATAAATGTTATAATACATAGATTACTAAATCAATAAAACCAATACTGTATGGACTTTGCTGTTTTCAAACCTAGGTCTATATGTATGGCAGTCCTACAGTTACACCTGTTGCCACAAGAAGGTTGAGGAAACAGTTGTTTGTGTTGCACTTCATTGCTATAAACTGCAGTATCACAGCAGTAAAACAAAGGTTGCACACATTGTACTTGAATCCAGTTCCATCTGTACTCCAGTCCAGGTTTTCTCAATGGCCAAGAACATTAATTGAATGTATCTGATTTCTATTTCTGGCTGTCTGCTTCCTAGGTGGTCCATTTTTTCTTGTGTCCACAATGCTGTGCTTCACGCAAACCACATACGCACAGCCAAACCTGAATTTATTTGTTCTCTGGTTCCACTGTTTGCGTTATGAGGTGCATTCCAAAAAAACTGGAATTAAAAACAAGAAAAGTAGAAGAACCCAGTACCATCTGTACTCCAGGCCAGGTTTTCTCAATGGCCAAGGGCATTAATTGAATGTATCCAATTTCTATTTCTGGCTGTCTACTTCCTAGGTGGCCCATTTTTTCTTGTGTCCACGATGCTGTACTTTGGGCAAACCACATAAGCACTGCCAAACCTGAATTTATTTGTTCTCCGGTTCCACGGTTTGCACTATGAGGTGCATTGCAAAAAACTAGAATTAAAAACAAAAAAAGTAGAAGAAAAAGGGAGACATATGTGAAATGAGCAAGAGCAATGTATGAGATACATAGTAGAAAATGATAGTATTTCTACATAGTTCAGGATTTGAACTCTCACACCAGTGCAGCTTCAGAAAACAGGATGGATGCCTTATTCCTCTTTGCTACACAAGCAACTTTGCAGCAAAGAACTGAAGTCATTTTTCATACAATCAATTGCATCAGAATGTACACTGCTATCAAACCAATAGCTATGATTTGTACAATTAATTCTCTTTATTATATTTGGATGTAGTGCACTTAGTGATCACACAACCTGTTATGGTTATGTTTGCAAATATACAGCTTTGTTTTACATGTCTGTATTTCTTGGTACTTCATCCGTTATCTGACCAGTAGTGTGAGACATGTAGTGTGTAAGCCATTCCATATCATTGGCTTAAAATGTATGAGGATATTAACTGGAAGTTATATGATATGCAGTTGCCAGCAACTGAAGGCCAGGTTGGATGGCACAAACAGGTATATACTGTTCTTTTAGGGGGAGCATAGCTGAGTTACTGTTATGGCATGAACAAGAGTACACTGCTCTTTTTTTGGGGGGGAGCAAAGTTCAGTTATTGTTATGTCACAAACAAGCATAGCCTGTTCTTTTGTCATGGAGCAAAGGTGTTACTGCAATGACACAATCAAGGATATGATGCTCTTGTTATTGTCCTTGTTCTGCATCCTGCCTGTTGTTTGATCTTGGGAAGGGTTGTAAAGTCAAAAACTGCAATGTGTATCCTTACTTTCTAACTTCTCTCTTTAATGATTTACCAGTACAAAGGTATGGTGCTAAACTGAGGCCACACAGTGATCATCAGTATTCTTGAGAGGTATGAGTGTGTGAATCTTTGATGCCTGAGGCCTACTATTTACTAATGGACATCTATAAGTCAAATAATTCTCTGCTGTCACATTAAAATACTTTGTGTACAAATCCACCACTATTTACTTGATTACTATACCAAGTTACAAAGTAGAAGGATATGCCTTAATAGGGTCTATATTATATTGTCGACAGCTCACAATGTCGACTCTGAATTGTTCGGCACCAAAATGTCGAACTACAAACATAGCGAATGGCCATATAACTGATTTCTTTCCAATGGAAAGAAATCGGTTGGCCAAAAATGAATGGCATACATAAAGAAATATAGTAAAGTGGGGGACTTTGCACCCACACCCCTCCTAACTAAATATTCTAACTCCGAGACCGCACTGCACTCAGGGAAAGGGTAGGTGTCAGAGAAAGGCCAACCAATTTCTTTCTGTTGGAAAGAAATCGATTATTTGGTCTGTCGCTATTTTTGTAGTTTGACATTTTGGTGTCAAACAATTCAGAGTCGACATTGTGAGCTGTCGACAATATGATATAGACCCCCCTTAATATTATTCAAGAATACAGTCTAGGTTCAGGACTTACTTTGCAAATGCAGCGGTTGACACAATTTTAGTTCAGGGCTGACTCTGTCTGATGCAAGCATTACACAGCCAATACATGGGGAGGTAAAGGTTGTGTGAGTTGCCTGGCATCAATTTTACTATATGTATGTAAGTAGGAGAAAGGTATTAGGCACCTAGGTGGTCAGTGAACATGCTATGCATTGTCTCTTAGCCAAAGCAAGGGCTTACTGAGCATAGTATGTCTGCCTCTAGGCACAGCAGCTGGTGGTTCCCCCTTCGAGTCCTCCTCTGACTGTGGCTATGTTGACCTAGGCATTGGTGGGGGGATGTGTGTCCTTTCCACTTGCTGATCCTGCTGCAGCTGTTTCTGCAGGATCAGATTGTGTAGCATAACACATACTGTGAAGACTTGTGTTCATATGTGTGGATTATACTGCAGGGCTCCACCAGATCTAAGCACCAGAACCATGACTTCAGCAGACCAAATACATGCTCTATGATATTTCTGGTTTGAGTGTGCACCTCATTATGGCACTCTTCCATGGCTATGTGTGCACTTCTGATGGGTGTCATCAGCTACAGTTCCAGTACATAGCCAGCAACCCCCAGTTAATGGCCCTGTGGGATGTCCCCCCTAGCAAACATCTGATACAGCTGTGATGTGTGCCAGATATGGGAGTCATGATGACTGCCAGGATTGCCAACACACACATTCAAGATAATTCCCTTGGCATTACACATAACTTGGCATTTGATGGAGTAGTATCACTTATGGTCAATGTAGATTCTACCCTGCTCACCAGGTGGTGCCTTAATGTGTACGAGTGCAGTCTATGGCACCCAGTACTTCAGGGTAGTGCACTACACAGTAGAACTGGTGCATGTTGCTGGTTCTCTTCTCAGAACTACTGGGAAAACATATGCGCTTACTGACATGTATGAACATAACATCCAGGAACTGTTGGAGGATCCTGCATGCTGATGCCTGTGAGACACCCATCACATCCCCAGTTGGTCTTTAAAAAGCACCTGCAGCTAAGATTCTAAGGGCTACACATACCTTAGTTTCCATTGGGATGGGTTCTCCTCAATTTTCTCTGGCTCTGAGTTGAGGGTGGCAGAGGTAACAGAGTTCTTGTAATGTGTCCCTGTCCACTCTGTAGTGATCGGTTACTTATTATATTCTCGAAAGCCGACAATGTTGAATCCGACATTGTCAACACGAGAACAGCAAAAGTGCAGAACGTCGAATGGGTAAATGGAAGTCTCCGTAAGGGGAGATTTTCATTTACTTCAATGTAGTGCGGTCTCGGAGTTGGTATATTTAAGTAGCGGGGTGTGGGGGGTGCAGGGGGGCTTGCCCCCTGCCTACACCCTTTAGATTTTCTTTTTTTAATTTATTTTTTCTGAACATTTGAAATTTTAATGGTTCAATCATTAAAGGTCTACCTTTAGTGATTCAAACCATTAAACTTTCGATGTTCTAATATAGACCCATAGTGGTCTACCATCTCCAGGTCATGTAGCATCTGATAAGTTACTCTGAGCCTGAGCACTCTTCTCCTTCTCAGCCTAGGCCTATTGTCACCAGCACTAGCAGCAATGGCTTCAGCCTCTAGCACATACATTTGAAGCAAAACTGCAGCAGCCCCTAACATTGTGTCCAATTAAAATGTCTTTGTCTCTACTCCAATGGTATTGAAGTATTCAGGAAAAAAGAGAATGGAGGCTCTATTGTGATTTATAGCTTGTTGAATAGCTCCACCATGTTGAATTGGTTCATTAAAATGCAATTGACCTGCTTATGCTGTAATTAGCACGTATTAAACACTTTGACTGCTTGCTCATTAATGTGCTATGCACACCTTCACACACCTCTGCACAACTCCACACACCTTCGTGCAAATAAGATAAATACAGGCAAAATTGGTATTACTTTCCTCTGTTCCTGTGATATCATGCAAACATAGGGCACAAAAAGTGAAGGAAAGGTTGAACACCCTGTACTAGAACCCAGAACCATCTATACTGTAGCTCTACACATACATGTTGCCACAGGAATAGTTATGTAACAAACAGAGTGAAACCTGCCATTCATTCCCCCATTACTCATGATTGGGCTAAGAACTGCATCACGCAAACGACAGGAATAAAAAAAATACTTAAAGCAGACAGAGACAACACATTTTAACAAAAAATTCAGAGAATGAAACAGAACTTGTACAATGTGAACTGCTTACATGCACTTTCACCCTTCACAAACCTACAGGTATAACTCTGTAAGTGTAAACTGAAGCACCTCTCCTGATGTCATCATTTACTGTTGACATCCATTGAAAACAAACACTGTGGAAGTGCCTGTGTGGAGTGAACATCCCTACATGGTTACTATTTTTTGTGATTCAGCAATTCTAATGAGTTTTGATCTCATTTGCATCTTCACCATGCTGACAGCCCTGAATCTACATGGTTGGTAACTGTGTAGGCATGAAAACTGAAGGGGAGCCCTGGATTGTAGACACAAGGGAGGGTATTACTTTGCTATATATCTGCAAAAAGGAATACAGTTTTGGTTAAAATTTGACTGTATTCCATCAGCTACATACTGCATATGCTTACATGACAGTATGAATAGTCTGTGTCATGGGGTTTACACTTTTAGCTGTCTATATTATGTGTATGTTCTTTATTTGGGGGTAGAGGAGTGAAGCTGCATTTATGTCATGGCACATAAAAAAGATTGTTGCTATTGTGACTCTACTTTTGCAGCATCTATGCTAATAATGTCACAATGTGTCTACTGTTATGTGTACAAATCTAAGAACTTTTACTTATTCTTGTTTCCGTGTAGACTCCTTTCTATGGGTGTATTTGGAAAGTTTTCAAATACACGGGCAACATGAACATGGAGTCTACACAGTTGCTTTGCAGCTTGTTGAATTGCTCCATGTGTTGGTTTGCTTCATTAGCACACAATTCAACTACTTATGCTGTAATCAGCATTTAACGGAAGTTACTGTGTTTGCGTGTGAGTGCGCGCCACTACACGGAGTTTACTGAATCTAAAAATATTCGTGGATGTGTACGCATTATACCTTGATGTGCACATGGTGAAAAATGACCATGCAGGCTTTATTGAATCCCCCTAACTTTTTTTTTTGTGGGGGGGGGCAGCTTACATGCTTTCAGGACACCTGCGTCTCAGTTTTGACTTCTATATGTGTTCTTTGTCATCAAGAATAGTTATTGCCTCTGACATCACTCAGTATAAGTCTGACCTACTTGAATGGCTAATAATACTTTATTGTTGCAACATACACCTCCAGTCAACACAGCTGGATCATGGACAAATGGGACCTTATGCAGTGTGCATTTTTTTTCTACTTTGCTTTTACAATTATAACAAAGATTTAGATTTCATTTAAAGCTTCTATGTCAAATTTTACAGAAAAAAACACTGACAGACATTTTCTAAACAAAACATAACACTGTCATATGCAAAACAGATTTAGCTTGAGAAACAGTGAACTTCTCTTACCTTGAAACGGACATTTAGTAAAAATGCATATGGCAACCAATTAAACTACAAAACTATAAGAGACATGCTGGGATTCATACTCAATTAGCATATAGTGATGTACTGATTAGTTTATATATGAAGGATGTGGGAATATAAAAGACAAATATGCAACACACCCACTGGATACAAGTGTCCCTGTTCAGGAGCAGCCCAGGAGTACTGTCTGATGAAGTACCTTGGCAGGCTGACATAGAAGATAAATAAAGGTGAAGGGAATCAAACCATGTACTACAAAAGGCAGCTCATTAACTGCTCATAGCTTTACTCATCTATACAAAGTGCTAGACAAACTGTTGTAACCCAAACACAGTGCATTTCACACGTGTGTACCTGCAGAAAAATAAGCTAAATTAAAAATGTATTCACACTTAAAATATTAATATTAAATTAATTGAGACTTCATGTTGTCCAATTTATTTGCTGTTGAATGATAAACACAATGTCAACATCAACAAAACCAAAGATAACATCCAAAGAACATGTCTCATACAGTGATGCTGTTTCTCTCAAAAGTGACTTGTTCAAGGCCATGGCATAAATATGAGGCAAAATCAGAGATGTTCTGTAAAACTGGAGACAGACAAGAGTAGACTACTCTAAATCACTTAAAAAGTTAACAGAATAACAGGTTTTGCACAAAAATATGTTTTTTGAACCACAAAAACTGAAACTGTAATCCTGACATTGACTGACTGTAATCCTTAGTGATTTACCAAAGAAAATAAAAGAAAATCACACACACACACACACACACACACACACACACACACACACACACACACACACACACACACACACACACACATATATGCACTCTGCTGTTCATGTTCACCTGCTTGTTAAATGTTCAGCTCATCATTGTTCCACTCTGTACACATAGTTATTCATGTTCTGGTTCTGGACTGCAAATGCATTTCCACTCCCCTATTCAACTCATTGTTGCTTACCCACTGCTGAATATAGTAATTTCCCATTTGCATTCTGAACTGCAAAATGCAATGGTATATGAAAATGTTTGGTTTCCCTAAAAGAAATCATGCTCATTACATCTCCCATTCACACAGAGTTTAAATCATGCATGCCAATTTCCTGGTCTTTGTGCATTTCAGCTCCAGCCATTAAAAAGGACCAGAGCTGGATGCCAAGCAGGAAGTTATTGTTTTTTAACAGGAACAACACTGAAAAGAAGTTTTTTTGTTAATATTGTAGGGGCAGATTTAATTAATTTTGCATGGCCTGGCTCCCCAGCCAGTACCAGGCCCTAGGCAGCTGTTTAGGTTGCTTTGTGCTGGATCTAGTCCTGTCCACAACACCAGTCTTAGTTTGACAACATTATATTAACTAGTTAACTGATATTGCTGTATCCCAGTACAGTTTTCTTTTATTTCCATGGTGGCAACACAAGTACTGTTTCACTTATTACTTTTTTGCCTCTCATTTTCAAAACAGACAACTCATAACCAGTTTTCACACAATTTTCTTCTTATGCTATGCAGGACTTAACCCCCTTTTCTCTTTCAGAGAGTTTATTTTTAAAATCAACACATCTTTCTTGAATTAATCAGAAATGAACCACATTTTCCTGTCAGATGATTTAACCTTTTAGAATCAATCATTTTTTGCTTAGTCAACAACAAGCCAACTTTTTCTGTCACAGGTTTTCATTTTTAAAATCAGCACCTTGTATTAAATTGTTTCACAAAATGTCAGTAGTGGTTTATAAACCTATTTTTTCATAGACAGATTTTTGTTGAAATTGTTTTAGTGTAACATCATGGGAAAACTTCATCTTCCAGGTTGCTGCCTTGAAACTGCCACAAAGGACCACTTATATCTGAGCCTTTCTTTTGCTTCTATCTTTTTTCTCTCTCTCTGTATCTGCCTCTGGGTGTGGTAAAATATTTTGATCCTTTCTAGATTAATCATAGTTTTATGATTTGGGATTTCTAAATATATGTCATTTATGTTATTTATTTCCTTTACCAGGTTTGTATTTGTTTTCTGGCTGTCTAATGTTAGTTTGTCTAGTTTTTCTTGCAAGTCAATGCATTCTTTATCCCATTTTTTTTCCTTCAAGGCATACCAGGTTATAATTCTACCATATAAATATGTTGTTAAAGCATCCCATAAGTATATTTCAGAAATATCCTTTGCATAATTAATTTTAATAAAGGTCTGAATTTATTTTATGAAAAAGTCCTTGAAGTCTTTTAAGCTAGTTATATAAGCCGGCATGCATTTTATGGGAATATTGTTACTGGATTTTAAGAGTAAATCAAAAGTTATATCATTGTGATCTGAAATTGGACAACATACTAATTTAACTGTGTCTAATGTATTTACTAGGTCATTTGATATATAAACTCTGCTATGCTGGCCTGGGTTCCATGCCTATGTGAGTAATGAGTGAAAAAAAGAGAATCTGGGTCTAAGAATTCGTAAAAATCCTTAATATGTATTAAGTCTATAAATTTTATTAATTCCTTCACTAACACAGTTATTTTCCTTTTTCTAATGGTATTAGTGTCATCATCTTTTAAAATATAGTTAAAGTCTCCTGCCAATATAATACTACCTTTTGAAATTTGAACAATCTGATCCAGATGTTGTTTAACAGTCCTAACACCTATTTCAGGGATCCAATATAGATTAATAAATGTGTATCATTTTTTATTAAATTCTATTGTTACTGAGCAAACTAGTCCTTTATTGTCTTTATAAGAAGTAATAATCTTGGGTATGGTTAGAGAATTTCTCAACAAAATAACCTCCCTTCTTTTTTCTGATTTTAATGAGAACTAGTTAGGGCAGAATATGATTTAGTATTAAGCCTAGCTATGTCAGTTTTGTAATAACCATGTCTCTTGATGTAAATAATCTGTGACTTAAATAGTTTTAAAAATGTATTTGAATTCCATTTCTTGCAACCATTATTTAAACCATTAATGTTTAAAGAGATGCATTTAAAATAAGACATATGTTTGGTTTAACAGGTCATTATAAAAAAAAGTTATCATAAATTCCGAATAGTAATCATACTTTTGAATCACTTTCCAACACAAGAACTGCTTACATGAAAAATACAATCTTAAAAAATTTGACTGTTCGCAATATGTATGATAATAGTAACAGCAGACTCCCCCAAACAAAAAAACAAATTACTTTCATTAATGGTAAACAGACAATTATAAAACCCTTCAAACCTCACATGGAGTCTAATACTCCCTGTTTGAACAGCATAGCTATCCAAACATTCCTTCCCATCAACAAAAGTGAGAGAACATCCTCTCTGCTATTATCAGAGTAAAATTTTCACTGCAGAAAATACAAAACGAAAATGATAATTAAGATGCCTCTCATATATATTATTATTTTCCAAAAATATTAGTAAAGACTGTTATATATGAGAGGATAAATATCATCATTTTAACACTAATATTTAATTTAAAAAGATCAGCCACCATAAGGACTTCTCTAACAGAAAAAGGCTTAAATGCTATTATGAAATGCAATTATTTACACATAGTAGCATACAGCTGAACTTGTAGGTAATCACAAACTCTGTAAAGAGATTTTATGATGCAAAGGCTAAAGCCCCTGAAAAATAGTAAAAATATGTTGAACTAGTATGAATACTGTTAACTATAAAACTTTTCTAATACACATTTAGTGTCAAAAGTCAAAAAGGCTCATTATATATCAAAGACGTTTTCGCCTTTTTAAAATAACTCCTAGAAATGGCAGTCTAAGTCATTACTCTATTGAATTCTTAAGCACTTATTTACCACTGCAGTAAAAGATCTAGATATAAATGTTATAGTAAAGTAAAATTACAAAATAAATAATAACAGCAAGAATTTGTTCAGTTAAAAGGGCAACAACAGCTATAAAAACACATGTTCCGAAGTGAAAAAAATACAAATAATTATTCCATTCTCACTGTATTGTAGAAACCAAATAAAAGGAAATAACATAAAAAAGAAAAACAATCATTTATACAGATTGTCAAGGTTCTGCTTCAATTTACTTAAAAGTTCACTTGTAATAATGTGGATGTATATTATTGATTCAATATTGAAAGCTATGTAAATAATAAGTCCTATGCTGCTTTGCATAGAAAATACCCACCCCATTCACTTAACTGACAGCCAGAAGCAGCTAATGTCACCAACATTCAAAACTAAAAACTGAATACATCATGCGGACTCGACGGGAAGATTAAAATAAGCAAAAGAAAAGGATGAAACGATAGCTTGCAGCCATCTCCAGTTTGAAATTCTCAAGCAAAAAGTCACTGGATCTCACCACTCATCTTTTGGCTCAAGCAAAATCAACCCTGTGTCCTCCAACACCCCACCCCTCATCTCCCTTCCAACCCAAACCCAAAATCTAGAAATGGAAACACCTCACATCAATGACACTACAAAACCATTCATTAGACCCATTATAGAGTACAACGCCCCTTTTGGAATGTACCTCACAAGATATCTACAGCAGCTGGAAAGGCCACAGAAGTACCTCACAAAGAGGATTACTGGCCTCAAACAGATGCCCTACACTGACCATCTCAAAAAACCCCAGCTTAACTCCGTAGCATATCTCCTACTCTGAGGTGATTTCTGCCTAACATATAAAGCTATGTCAAACCCAGAGCTGTTGGACATGCTACACCTAAAGAAATCCCAATCCCTCCGAGCTACACAGTCTAGGGACCTAAACCTTGTCACCACAATAAACAGGACATGCTGGAGGGATAGATTCCTGTCCCAGAGACTTCCCATACTCTGGAACAGGCTACCCATCTATGTCAAGCAAAGTTCTTCATTAGCACTCTTCAAGAAAAATCTTGATGAGTGGATGGGAAATAGGAAATACACCCCGGGTATCACCTCTGTGTCTCTGCTCAACAGTGACACAGGAAAATAACTTTCTTGGGTGGCGTTAGCCAGGGAACCTTGGTGGCTAGGCCTAAGTAGGCCCTCGGGCAGATAGTCTAGTACCTACCTATGAACCTATGAACCTATGAACACACCACAATCCATCAATGAGTTCAAAGCCAAGCCAAGAGTCAAAACATTAAACAGTACTTAATGATTTAAAACAAAAACTTCTCTCAGTGACAACACGTTTCAACCCTGAAGTCCCATATTACCAGACCTCACCATGCAAATTAAAAAGATGCAAAGAGCATAATCAGGGGCAAGTGAATACAAATCACCGCACAGCCGATCATGACATTAGCAGCTTAAACACGCATGTTTACCACCAAGAATCGCACTATTACCACATACAGGGACCTTTATATTAGAAGTAAAATGGGCCATTTTAGAAAAACATAGATTAGAAATATAGGATTAACAGACAAAATAAACAAGTTAATGATGAAAAGTGAGCTCAGCTATAATGACACCAAGGAATATAATGAACAGAAAGTATGTAACATGTTAATATTAAAGTTAAACCAACACATTATAAATGATCAAATAACAGAATAACTATTAATTATTCAAAAGAAAGGGAGACCAAGATTATAAGCAAATAACAATGAGGAAAACATTAGTGGAGGAAGTAACATTAGCATTAGCTCTAGTTTATTCTAACTAATAAAATATAAACTATTTTATGAATATTAATGCATAATATAATATCTAAGTAAGTATAAGTAAGATAGCTTTCTAAAAGATGTAAATGTGCAACATTAAAATAAGTTAATTTACCTTGGTGTAAAGACATTTGAGTTTCCTTTTTTAATGTCTCTAAATCTTTTGGGTTTCTAATAGCATGTCAGGAATGGATCCCATTCCTAAGTCAAAGTATGATTAAAGTTCATGAAATTAGTATTGTTTCAATCTTTGATGTCAGCCAGAAGTGCTCTTTGCAGCACCCGCAATGTGCCCAGTAATGACTCCTTCTGCAATTTGTCAGAGTTAAATGTATTGGTAACATATCTAAATACAGTTGTAGATTCTTTTTTATAAGACCCATTGCTCCTAAAACTATTGGGACTGTCTGGGTATCTTTCTTCCACATTGTTCTCATTTCTGCCTGTAAATCCTGATATTTTATGACTTTTTCTCTTTCTGTACACAAGACACTGTAGTAACTGGGTGTAGTAATTTCAGTGATCAATGCTACTTTTGTCTTCTTTTCATGGACCACTATATCCATTTTTCTATCATCTATCTTTTGAACTGTTGGTAATGGATGATCCCATGTGATATAAACTTCATCATTTTCAATTATGCTTTGTGGCTCATGTTTCCAGTGTTTTTCAGCCACTTCAATACCATAATGATTACACAATCCCCAGTGCAACAATCTTGCCACATTATTATGCCTTTCAGTATACAGTCCTTCTACCATTAGTATGTCAGAACCAGCAACGAGGTGTGTGACGGTTTCCAATTCAGTTTTACAAAACCTACATTTGTCTGTTTCTCCCACATGTTCAATGGATTTTGTAAACCAGCATGTAAGCAGCCCACTATCTTGGGCCACCAATATTAACCTTTCATGTCCAGGTTTAAATTTGCCTCTCCTTAATCATTCCTGCGTTCGTTCCTGATCAACATGAGGTTCTTCCAGAAGTTTTCTATACTTGCAATTATATTTATGCATTTTCCACATTTCTTGCCTTCTCATCTGGTCCTTCACCTTAAATTCTTTCTTTTGTTTTTTTGGCACATTCAGTTGCTGCCTGATTTTTGTCTACTTTTGGTTTGATTTCCATTCCAGCTTGACGCCGATATGCTTCTGCTAGATTAAGGAGAGAAGTCATCTTAGATTTATTCTCCATGTTTCAAAACTTTCAGTACTGTTGGGTCTTGTGAGGTTAGCAGGTATGTGTGGAGTCCCACGACTGCAGATCTATACATGTAATCAATTTCAAGGAGGACCATCCCTCCTTTGGAATGGGGAATATATAATCTTGGTATGCACCGATTTTTATAAATCATTTGGTGAGCATGAAGCTTCCTTCTTGTTTTCCTATCAAATCTATCCAACACATTTTGAGGTCAGTCAATCACTCCAAAACTGTAAGTAAGGACAGGAAGAGCAAATTGGTTTATAGCTTGGATTTTCTTCCTAGATGTCAGCGCTGTTTTCAGGATTAATTTAAGTCTTCTGAAGTATTCCTTACTAAGTTTTATTGTTGATCCTTCATCAATTCCCAATTTTTTTATATACTCCCTCTTGCTCAAGTTCTTTTATATCACTTTCTTGTCTCAAACTGATGTTTTCCTGGTGCTGCAGTTTTCTTGCTTTAAAGGTTGCTTTTGCACATTTATCAAGACCAAATGACATTCTTATATCATCTGAAAAAGTTTTGATAACTTGTAGTTGTGCTTTTAGTTCCTCATCTGATGAGCTATACAGTTTTAAATCATTGACAAAGAGGAGATAAGAAGTCTTTGCACTTTGTTGTTTTCTAGGAGCCAAATTATAGCCAAATTATAGCCATGGCCTAAGCTGTTAAATAGACAGCTTAATTGGTTAAGAGCAAGGCAGAATAGCAGAGGTGATAGAGAGTCACACTGGAATATCCCCTTTGAATTTTTATCCCTGGGATAATCATTTGTCCTTTACTATGACTTAATTGCAAAGTGGTCTGCTACTGTTTCATGGTCACTGTAATGTAGTCGATCAGTGCAGGGTGTATTTTATACATTTTTAAGCACTCTTTTATAAATGAATGTAGGATGCTATCAAATACTTTTTTGTAGTCAATCCATACCATAGTTAGATTCTTCCACTTTTTACAGTTCTCCACTATGACTTTATTTAACAACAAATGATTCTTTGTTTCATATGACTTTCTTTTATTGCTCTTTTGTTCTACTGCCATAATTGAGCTTTTTTCTAAATGACTATATACTCTGTTGGCATCAATTCCTGTGTATAGTTTATATTTCATCAGAAGGCAAGTTATTGGTCTATAATTTTTAGGGTAGCTTGCATGTTCACTCTAAAGCAGGAGCATTGTTTTTCCTGTTGTTAGCCAGGTTGTTGTCTGTTCAGAGTGTGCATATAAACAGTTCTTACTCATGGCTAAATCTTCATTTAAAGATGTTAATACTTTTAACCAGAAATTAGATACTGCATCTGGGCCTGGGGTTTTCCAATTACAGGCTTTTCTTAACTTTGGTTCAATCTCTTTCTGGCTCTTACTTCATCCCATTTCATATCCTGTACCTTTAAACTAATTATTCCTTCTTTTACTTCTATCCACTTAGCATCTTTGTTATGTTCCACAAGATCTTCATAGATACTTCTCCAAAATGTATCTATTTCTTCTTTTTTGGTGGTCTTTCAATTCCTTTTACCTTGTTTCCCAATTCTCTATAAAACTTTTTGGGTCATCAATAAATTGCTTATTTTTGTACTTTTCCTTTATATTTATCTGCATATGTTCTAAGTTTTTCTGCCTGTGCTGAGATTTTGATTTGTTATTTGCAGTAGTGCATGATAGGTCCTGGCCTGTTCTAATAGTGCACATTGCTTTTATCATGTCTATCTTTCTTAGTATTTTTGTTAATCTGTTCCCTCTTCCATATTCTTCTAAGAGTGACACTTCTTGTCTAAATTGCTTTACAGTTTTCTCTATTTGATACTTCCATCATGGTATTCAATTTCTCCCCTTCCTTTCCCTCACTACCCTGTGTTCTTGTGGTAGAACTTTATCAGTTATTAATTTAGCTACACAGTAATATATCCTGTTTGCTTCTGTTATGTTGCATGGATCTCAATGGATGGTCTTAATTACTGTGTTCATTTGTTTTATCAAACTTCTGACTTTTTTGGTTTTATTGATCTTCTGCAGTGTATTTTTTTCATTGATCTTAATATGTCTATGTCTATTAAATAAAGCAACCCTTCTCTCAGCTCATTTTCTTCTAAACTGAGGGCACATTTTTGTTTTATGTTTCCTGCGGGCATTCTATATAAAGTTCTATAGCATCTTCCTGTGGCACATTCTCTTCAATTTCATCCTGTGCCATCCATTGCTCTGTCATATGGGAAATCAATGGCCTATCACTCCTCAACATTGACTGCATCAGAGTTTCCAGAGTTTCCTGTTCCTTTCCCTGCTGTCGAGCTTCAAGTGAATGTTTATACTGGTTTCCTGTGGAAGGCTCCAAAATATCTAAATATGGCACCTGACCAATTGCTTCCTGTTCCACTGGTTTCCCCTTAATGTGGATATCCATTGCTCTGTCCTGTTCTGGTGCTTCTGAATTAGATTTTCTACACTGAATCCTTCACTTCACAGGTACTCCATAACCTCAGTTTCTATTTCTTTAACATCTCCACCACTAATCTCCTTTTCTACTTTTCCTCTTTGTCTTCTTATTTTTTTGTATGGTAAAGTTTTCCATGTCTGGATTTCTTTGCCTGTATTTCTCTTCAAATATCTTTGGGGCTGCTGTTTTTGTATTCGTTAGTTTTGCTTTCTCCTTTGCATAAATATTACACCATATTAAATCTCTTTTTCTTCCTGTGTCCATATTTCTTCTTCAGATGTCTCCTGATCATCCTGCTCTCCTTACTTTGGGGGCTCACTCCATCATGGTGTGATATAACCAGGGTTAGACCTTCTACACCAAATCTTTCACTTTACAGGCATTCCATAACTTCAAATTGTAGTTTTTATCTTTTAACTTATGAATCTTCTTTTCTACATTCCCTCTTTGTAATATTATTTTTTATTGTGAAATTTTCCATATCTGTCTGCAAAGTTTCCCTGTGTACTTATCAAGATGTTAAATGAGGCAGGTTCATTTATAAAAGGGAAAGAGAAAAAAACAAACACAATGAAATATATTTAATACATTGACATTAAGTAATGGTTAAGTCATTTGTCTTTTAATTTCTTCTTCTTTTTTCACTTGTCTTCCACCCAGGTCTTTCTGCCTGTCTCTTTAAGGAGATACTGCTCCAGTCCATATTTTCTGTTTGTTCAAAGATGTTATTTATTTTCAAATAGAATACAGCTGCATTCAAATCCTTGAAGATTTTAGTTTCATCAGGGAGAAAAAAATTTAGCTTGGCCGGAAACAATAAATTAATTTTAATTTGTTTTTCTTTAGTTCTCTTATTAAAGGAAAACATTGTCTTTTAGAAATGACTGAGGTGGAGTAGTCATTGTCAAAACAAATTATCCTGTTTTCTATTTTAAGGGGAGATTATGACAAAGCAGTTTTGAGAATTAACTCTTTGTTTTGTGAGGAAAATAAATCTTACAATTGTGGACCTCGAAGAAGTTTTATACCTAGAAGTAGATGTTGTAATCAGACACCTGTGTGCTCTCTTGATACCGAATGACATTGTTTCAGGTAAATCTAGCACTTTGGGAAGCCAGGATGTCAAGAAATTTGCCATGTTATTTCCTTCTATTTTTTTTCTGGTAGACCAAAGATTCTAACATTATTTCTTTGAGACCTATTTTCAAGGTCATCACTTTTATTCAGAAGAATGGTATTTTGTTTTAATTAGAAACTCAATATTATGTTCATCTTCACTTAGCCTCCCTTCCATGTTATTTAGAGAGTTGTCAATGCCAGAAATATGGGTTTTCTGCTGCTGTAATATTTCATGGATCTGGTGCATTTGTTTAGAGCATTTTTCTTTAAAATTATCAAGTTTTGTATCCATTTTGTCCATTTTTAATGACAGTTCTTCAATATTAGAACAGATTAAAGTTAAGTTTTGAAGAAAGAATCTTTAGAGCTGGTTTTTAGGTGACTCACTTCCAAGCTGTATGTGAAGGTATATTCCCAGATATATATTTGACAGGAAAATCTCGAAATATCAAACAAAATTTCTTGATACTATTGTGATGTCCATGCCCTGGCCCAGAAATGAAGGAGCCTCAATCCTCACCACTAACACCAGAGAGGGTGTCTCATATAAGAGGAAAGGATAACAAATACACACAGTAAAGTACAATTTCCCTTAAGTGCACACAGAGATCACAGTCAGTCTGGGGCTGGTTGCTCCCTTGCTCCTCAGGTCCCCAATAAGACTCCCCACTGGCACAGCTCTAGGGTCCAGATCTCAGTCTAGCTGGCAAGCTAACCTCCAGTACCCTCTCTGTCCAACCAGTGCTTCATGTCCCTGCCCAAATAGCTGACACACACACACACACACACACACACACACACACACACACACACACACACACACACACACACACACACACAGACATATACACACACACTTTGAGATAAGTATTTATACAACTTGACAGACACTCCTAGGAAAGGCTGACACAGATTCTCCAGCTGTGCTCCTTTACCCAGACTATACGGTAGTAATTACTGCCACCACCAGCTAATATTTATCAGCTACTCAAAGGCCATTAAAAGGGTGTCCAATTATTACTGTGCAATATTATTATCCAATGGTAAATGTGACTAATCAGTCAAAGCTTATTAGAATGGCCTTGTACAATAAACTCTATAAATATGCAATGTACTTTAGAGCTTAACTTACCTCTACACAAACCAGCCACAGGTAAAAGGTTTTTAAAATATTTAATAATAAATAATTAAAACACAAGCCAATACTACTACACCACAGTGCTATTCACGAGTTCAGAGATCACACAGAAACTTAAAATTATTCCGTAGTACAGTTCTAACATAACAGAAAAACACTTAGTCTAATCTTTATAGTCCTATTTTTACAAGAAAACGTATTTCTAAACTAACTTACTTACACAGAGCAAGGCAGTGCTGAGTTAGATAGTCAGACAAAAATGCTTAATAATTTCTGGTTCTCACTGTTTAAATTGAAACTGCAGGTCTGATAAAACATTGTATCATTTGGTTACACTTTCCTGATTCCCAGGCTACACATTAACTGCATTTACATTCTTTTACACTTAGAGCAATAAAGGACATTCCACATGTAAATTCTGGTCATTAACTTTAGCCTTAAAACAATAGGCAGGATGCTTACTCCAGACTCACTGACTCCAAATTCTAACTTCAAAGGCATAGACATAAAGTAATTTTAATTTCAAAGGACCAAAAAGAAATGCTTGACTTAGTTTTCCTTACAGCAGATGGCAATGGTGCCACATTGTTGAAACAGCATTTCTTTACATTTAAGACACAAGCCTGTATTTTACATTTATATTTACAAATGCCAGAATTATGTATCAAATTCTATTTGACTAGGCTGGCAGTCTTCACCCATCTCTACCAGTCTTCACAACTATCTTAAAATAGGGCTTTAATTTATATGTATCTTTTCAGTAAAGGTGATAAGATAGTCTAAAATTAGTATTTCTTGTCAGAAATAAATAAAATAGCAGAGCAGGTGAAATTTGTTGTTATCCTATCAGCATCCTAGCCATACCCCCTGGTCATTGTACCTTTGACTTATATTGGTCTTAGAAAGTTAGACAGTTGATAGCATAAAAATTTTCCAATTTTATTGTGAATGATGTTGTGAGGGTTGTGAAGTCTGAAACTAAAATGTGTATCATTGCTTTCTAACTTCTCCCTTTAATGATTTTCCAGTACAAATATAAGGTGCTAAACTGAGGGCATGCAGTGACCATCACTACTTTTCAGAGGTATGACTGTGTGAATCTTTGATGCCTGAGGGCTACTACATAATAATGGACACATATAAGTCAAATAAGCATCTGCTGCCACATGTTAAGCTCATTTCTGTACAAATCTCCCACCTTTTACTTGCTTACACTACCAAGTAATGAAATGCAAAGAAATGCCACTCATTCATATTATTACATGATACACTCCAGGTTCAATACTTACCTTGTAAATCCAGGAGTTGCAACAGTTTTAGTTCAGGATTGACTTTGTCTGATTCTAGCAGTACACAGCCAATACATGGGGAGGTAAAGGTTGTGAGAATTGCCTGGCATCAATGTTACTATATGTATGTGCATCCAGGGAGTGTTTAGGCCCTTAATTTGTGAGTGTGCTATGCATTGTCTCTTAGCCAATTCAAGGGCATATTGAGCATGCCTACATCTGCCTACACCCGCCGTAGCTGCTGGTTCCCTCCGACTCCTCATCTGCATGGGGCTGTGGTGACCTTGACATTGGTGGTGGGATGTCTGCTCCTTCTCCTTGTTGATCCGGCTGAAGCTGCTTTTCTCAGGATGATATTGTGTAGCATGGCACATACTGTGAATATTTCAGCACATGTCCAAAGATTGTACTGCAGGTCTCTCCCAGATGTATCTAGGCACTGGAACCATGACTTCAGCAGCCCAAACACATGCTCTATGATATTTGTGGTTTGAGCATGTGCCTCATTATGGCATTCTTTAGCATGTGTGTGTGGATTTCTAATGGTTGTCATCAGCCACAGTTCAATTGCAAAACCTATATCCCACAGTAAATGACCCTGTAGAATATACCCCCTAACGAACATCTGATACAGCTGGGAGGTGTGCCAGATATGTGAGCCGTGGTAACTGTCAGGGTTGTCAGCGCATATGATGAAAAGATTATTCTGGAGGCTAAGGAATGCCTTTGGCAACTCAGGCTCAATGCCTGCACCTTGCCAGGCATTAATGAACATGTTTCAATTTCTAGTGTACTTAAATTTAAATCATATTTTATTTGACCACGATTTTAACAATATTTATAAACATTACAACATTATTAACACATTTACTATGTATTACTTTTTAAGAATAGGTTTTTATTAATTCAACTTGTTCTTTTTCATATTTGACAGTTATTTACAAACATAACACACACACAAAACAAATTTTGAATTGAATACTAACTGAGTAGCACTTTAGATTTATGACAGTGATATTATATTTTATTATATATTTTATTATGTAATTGTTTTTTGTATTCTCATTATTACGACTGCTATTTACTTCTTTATTATTCATTTTTTATTATTCACTTTTTAACTAAATATTTATTTGAGTGACAATTGCAAAGTCTTATCTACTGTTTACAGTTCTGTCATTGGTTATCATTGTTTTGAGGCTTAGACTAATTTTAATGTTCATTTAATTGCAATTATTTAATTATTCAATTAATTAATCAATTCATTTGAAAGTATATAAGGGATGGTTTTATTTTGAAGAATTTGTACTCTGAAGAAGCCCTTCATGAGGTTGGGTGAAAGCGCTTAGTACTTGGACATTTTTTGTTGATGTATTCCTCATTTTTATTTCTAGTTTTATTAATAAACCAGTTTTACGGACTGCTGAGTGGCTTTCAGCTTATTAGTTGCTTACCTTTTATTTTGTCAGCACATATGTTCAAGATTATTCTCTTGGCATTACACATGACTTGGCAGTTAATAGAGTGGAAGCCCTTCCTATTAATGTACAGCCTTCCCTGTTACCCTTCCCTGTTACCCAGCTAGTGCCTTAATTTCTATACATATGCAATCTATGGCACCCAGTACTTTAGGGTAGTGTGCTACAGGGTAGAAGTCCTTCATATTTCTGACCCTATCCTCAGGAGTATGAGGAAAATATATGTGGTCATTGGCGTGTTGGAGCACAGCATTCAAGAATTGATGGAGGATCTTGAATGCTGATGCCTGTGGCACTCCCAGCATGTCCTCTGTTGGTCTCTGAAAGATACCTGTAGCTAAGATTGTAAGTACTACACATACCTTTGTCTCCACTGGGATGGGTTCCCCTCAGTTTGCTCTGAGTTGAGGACGACAGAGTTTGCAGAGCTTCTGTAGTATGTCTCTATCCACCCTGTAGCTCTCTACAATTTCCACATCATATAGGATGGAAATTTACCTGGGGTCTGAAAATTCTTCTCCTTCATGGCCATGGTCTATTAGCAGCAGCAGCAGCAGCAGCATAGGCTTCAGCCTGTTGCACATACACATGAATTAAAGCAACAGCAGCCCCTAACATCATTTCTGTGTAGACTCCTTTCCGTGGCTGAATTCCAAAAGTTTTGGAATTTGCAAGGAAAATCAGCACTGCCTGTACACGGTTGCTGTATAGCTTATTGAAGAGCTCATCTGTCTTGGACTGGCAGATTAGCATACAGTTCAGCTGCTTATGCTGTAATTTGCATGCCATTGTGTCTACCTTGTTTGTGTAGCAGTGTGCACAGCTTACTGAATCCAAATGTACACATGGTGTAAATAGACTGCGTAGGCTTTATTGAATCTGGCTAAACATCTTTTAAGCATATGTCAGTACTAGTAAATCTTCTCCTAAGAGGTGACACTGAATGTAACCCAAGGCCCTAGCTACAACAGCTATGTACAGAGTCCTTTCAATCATGGTTAATGATTATCCCAGGAATTGTTTATGTGTGTGGAAAGTGAAGCAGCCAAAAGTTGCAGTTTATATAATTACATATAATACCATTCAGAGGCAAGTTAGCCACAATGAGGAAAACCTCATTACTGGCTAATCTGCATGTCTGTGAACTGTAAGTACTTACTCTTAGTGCTAAACAGCACTTTGTGGAGGTGATGACCATTGGTGGCCAGTGCACTGTGTTGGCACAGGCACCCCCCCATTCAATCTCCCACTCATATGGAGACATTCAGATACATGGAGACACACACTCACTGACCCCCCACAGACATACAAATAACATGAAATCAACCTCCTCATTTGATTGCACTAACGGACACCCTCATCCATTCACCCCCCCCCACACACACACACATACACACACACACACACACACACAAAAGCACACAGACACACACACACGGTCTTTCAAGGCCACTCTGCCACTCATACCTCGGCATGATACATAATGCCGTATGCATGCACACACTCACACACCCCACCATTATATCTCTGATTCATCTTACCTAACCTTACCTGTTGACTATAATGGGGAGGCACATTATTTTTGCCATGACAATTAACACAACTAGTCACTTTATGCAGTCGAGTGATTTTCTGAATTGTTTGGCTACATAACTTCTTTCATGCAGGCATTTCTGGAGGAGAGTGCATGGCTAATTAGCAATAGTCACTACCCAGTACACCTCATTAGCATTTAGCCTGGCTGTGGAGATGGTCCACTGTGATGATTCTGTCAGCTGTGTGGAATCATTGAGGTGGGCCTACCTCTTAATCAGAATGGGCATTTGCAAGTGGTTGGCTAATTGTGTTAGGGCGTACTGTTTATGGTAGTCATTTCTGAATCCCAGGGTATGCCAAGTCAGCATTAGAAGTGTATGAAATACAATCTCAGACTGTCATGGCTGGGTCATACACTATAACCCAGACATTCTAAGAATTCGATAAATCTGTCTTAAACCTAGAATGAAGTAAACTAAAATTTCTACTGCCTGGATTTAATTTCCTAAGAAGAAATGTAAATTCTAAGTAAAGATGGAAATTCTAAGTAAAGATGGAAATTCTGGTGATCTGCTCAGGGTTATTATGAGTGCTACTGTCCACTACTAGTTGGGCACAAAGCTGGCCCATCACTTTTACATTTCTGATGTAGCTAAAGAATGCCTCCTGATTAGCTAGGGATGCTATTTTAAATTTGTATGTGGCTTTAGAGGACTTTTCAAGATAGCTAATTTCCTTGTTCAAGGGTGTCCTTCCTCTGCTGAGTCAGTTCCCTCATGTTCTTAGACATTACTTTCTTCCACTTGTTGTATAACCTTTGTAGGCTTGATTCCCACAAGAGTGGTTTGTTTTCTGTGAGGAACTTGTTTTGATCCATTCACATTCATCTGACCATACATTTGTATAGCTGTTTATACAGGCCATTTGTGTACACCTCTGTATAGCATTCATTGTTGACAGTCGTATCAGGGAGTTTGTAAATCTTTATGGCATTAGTTAGGAGCCTATAATTTACTTTGGATAAATGTTTTATCCTTTCTGCTCTTGAGGGGATGTTGGGTATGATTGTGAATGTGAACGAGACTGAATTGTGATCTGATCTGACCAGGGGGACCAGCACACAGGAGTTAGTGCAGTGAATCACTGTGTTGGTCAGTACTAAGTCTTGGACATTCAAGCCCCTTGTGGGGATGCAGACTATCTGTTACACCGCATGTATATTAACAAATTCCAGGAACCTTAGGGTGAGTGTGTTTGTGCACATATATGACTCCAAATCGATGGAAGGCTAGCTGAACTCACACATGACCACGGTGTTTGACTGTATTTTGAATGACTCAGTTAGGTACAAGTAGGCAGAGTGGTCCTCGTGGCTCATGGCTATCAGTGATATGGAAGGGGTTTTACATACAGTTAATTGGATTTGGAGTACTTCATAGGTTCATAGGCTGGTAGTAGACTATCAGCCCTAGGGCCTATACAAGCCTAGCCATAACAATTCCCTGGCTGTTTCTTTCCACAATATTAACTTTCCTGCGCTACAGAGACTTACTCATTGACCAGTCTTGCAGTGTATTTGTCTTTAATGAAGATGTATACACCTCTGCCTTTGGTTCTTTCACACTCAATTGGATGTGTGAATGTGTAGAAGGCATTGTACACCCCTGCATGGCTAGGGTGGTCTTTGCAGGCTTGACCCATGTCTGCGTGATTGCACAGACATGGGCATCTTCCAAGGTATTGTGTTCTTCCAGTGAGTGCAGTTTCTGATTTATACTCCTTGCATTAAACAGCATAGCCTTCAGTTTGTCTGTGGTGAATTATTTTACATTGGGACTTTAGTTGTTCTGACATTGCCTAAAAAGGCCACTATGGGAGAGGCAAGCACCTTCATATGGTACAGTGACATATGTCTCCAGTCATTCACTGCAACATGGACTATGACAGAGTCATAACGGTACTTGTTGAGAGACTTGAATGCGTCTGTGATCTGATGGACCCTGGCAGCTGACTGCGACCTTCTTCTTGTCTAGCCTGGTGAGGGGGATGTCTGAGTGTCTCACTATGGAGTCACTTATGAGCAAGATTTTGGATTTGAGGGGTTTTGCCTGAGGGGCTTTATTGGCTGAAACAATGGTGTGTGTCTTATTATGTGTTGTAGATTCTGTTGGGTTTGCATTGTGTGTGGTAGGTTTCCACTTGGGAGGTCTCTGATCTTTATTTAGGTTTCTAGCGTGTACCTCTGCATATGTGGGTTTATGTCTTGTGAGCTTATGTGCAAGATTTGAATTGCATGTGCTGATAACATGTTTGATATCTGGTTTGTTATGTGAGAGAATTGATTCCAAATTCATAGTATCGATACAGCTCTCACATGTTGTATTAGTAATGTAAATCAGGTTGCCTGGAGAAATGGGGGGAAACTGTCCATCTATTATGGAATTTATATATTGTAGTAACTAGTGGAGAGTGGGCTAGATGAACCAGGTTTTGGTGTAAGACTAACAAAATGTGTATATTCTATGGAGGGCCAGGTTTACAAAAATATGTCAAAGTTTCACAATGCACAACTGAATTTCTCACAGGGCAGCAGTGCAAGCTCCAAGCAGCTATGGTAAACGGAGTGCAAACACCCCAAAACACAATGCTGGAATGCAAGCAAAGTTAAACTATTTTAAACAAGTAAAAAAGGGAAAGGCCAACAGTGAGTTGTTTTCCAGCAATCGGCATCAAGAAGATGGGTTCTTGGCTGCACAGGTCTTCTGCAAGGGTGCAGGGGGGGCCTTCTTAAGCCTGAATCAAGCCTATGCTATAAATGCAAAACTACTAGAAATGCAAAATGCAGAAAATCACAATCACAACAGAAGAGCAAACAGTTTAAATAAAGCAGTAGAAAACTCCAACAAAAGTGGAGACAACAAAGGTTGCCAGTGAGAAATAAGTGATCTGGGACACAAGTGCTTAAACCAGAACTACGATACTTTCAGAATAACAGACACAATAAGCCTTCAACTGGCAATTCCCAGCTTAGAAGGGTGTAGGCTAACCTCCCCTGCCACAAGAGTCTACATGACAAACCTTACTAATGTAATATAACTGGTTTGGAGGCCAAGTCAGCCTTCTCTAAAACAGAATCCTGGATGATAAAGAACCACCTTGTCCTAAACACTAATAAAACCAAACTGATGATCTTTCTCCCCTCTAGAAACTCCCCAATCGACAAAAACTCTTTCTCAATACTTAACAATAACATCCCAATCAAAATCGTATCTAATACCAAACTCCTTGGTGTCATCATTGATGAGCATCTAAAATTTGATACCCATATTCAATCCACCATCACAAAAACCCACCAAAAACTCTGACTCCTATACAGACACTACTGCTACCTCTCCCCCTCCACCAGAAAAACTCTAGCTTCCTCCTACCTCCTCCCCTCTCTTATGTACGGTGCCCCCTGCTAAACAATCTCCAACTTGGCCTACAATCCAAACTTGAATCATGCTATAATAAAATAAGCAAATTTGTTAACAACTCAAAAAACTCCTCCACCACTGCCACTCTCTCCATACCCTACAGTGGCTTGAACCGCCCAATTACTTGACCTTGTTTAAACTCACCAACACCCACAAGCTCATCCACAAACCTTCTAGCTGCCCCTCTCTCCCTACCACATTACCCACCCACATTCCTAACCACTCACTCAGATCAGAAAACCAGAGCCTGCTACAAATCTACAAACCCTCACGACCACCTGGCCACCTCCTGCTTTCCTGCTCCATTTCTAAACTATGGAACTCTCTCCCTCCCACTCTTTGCAATACCCCTGTCCATGCCAAATTTAAATCCCTCTTGTCCTCCTATCTTACTTTAAAATGGATAGGCCCATCCCACTCCCCAACATAACTTCCCTCTCTAGCAATTCACTTCTCCACCCTCTGCTACAACTACTTCACATACCTACTACAACAGTCCATTATACCCTTACAGGACAGTCACCTACTGCACCCACTTTCTCTCTTATATAAACTTTGTTCTCACGTGTTAAAAAAAAAAAAAAAACATTTCATCTGTATTCTCATTTGTCTGTTTCAAATACTATGTTATCACATTCATTTTATTGTAATGTATGCTGTATTTCTCTGAAAATTGATTGTATGATATCACATTTATCTATTTCTCTGGAAAATTGATTGTATAGATTGATTGTAACTGTCATTGGAGCTTTTCTCTCCAAGCTTCCACTGAAAATGGGCTCTTTGTGGCCCAGTGGACTGCCCTGATTATCAAACTGATATAAATAAATATAAATATAAATAAATATAAATAAGTGCTTAAACCATATCAAAGAGACTTAGAACAACGGTCACAATAAACATTCAACCAGCAATTCCCCACTCAGAAGGCAGAGGTTACTCTCTCCTCCCACTAGAGTGTAGACTACAAACCTTCTTAATGTAAGACAACTGTCCTGAAGCCCAAGTGCTTAACCTAAAAGTAATAAGCTTAGAATAACACTTACAATGTAATGCAATACCAGACAGATGACAGTGACAGGTCTTTTAATCTACCCACATACACCATGTCATGGTTACTAGGCCCTGTGTTATCTTGATGAGAAAGCCTTGTGGTGTGTCCAGCTGCTGCATGTGTCTGGCGAGGTTCCTGCAAATGAGAGAGCATTATACTGTATTACTGTTCTGATGAGTTTAACTGCAGTGCTGCCATACAGTCCTGAGATCTGAATGAGATGGCGTGTCTTATGATGTGCACCATATGTATGTAATGGAAAACATTAAAGAGAAAGGTTATAAAGTAATGACACACATTGCAGTTCCTGACTTCATAATCCTTACAAGAGAATACACCAGAAAGTACTGTTATGATGATGCTATCCACTGTATAATTTGGCAAGGCAGATATAACTGACAGGTTCAATTATCACTTCAACAACACAAATGCAGATATACTAGGCACTAATGCAGCTATGCACCCTGTGCATCAGACACAAAGCTTTTGTATTGCTGAATCCAAAAGTGAGAAAACAGGGATATGGCACAGTTATCATCACTTGCACAGGGTGCCGGAAGAGGGGTCAGGAGGCCTAGGCTGACACAAAAAGTCAGTGAGTGTGTGAGGGAGAAAGGGAAGCAGGCAGGCTGTGTGTATGTCTCTAGGTGTCCTCCATGTGAAAGTGGTGTGTGAGAGTCTGCATGAAAACAGCCAAGTTCAGTGCTATCTCTATGTCAGGTGTCAGCAATGGATATTAGAGGTGGCAGTTCATCGTTATCACCCCTGACCATGGGAACTGGCTCTGCTAGGAGTTGCACTGGCACCTCCATGCCCAAGGCCAGATGGAGTGTTGCTACCTGAGGATGACCGATGCTTGCTAGATGTGCTCCCTTCACAGGAACACCCATGACCACAACTCCATGGTTTGCCATGTTTGGGTGTGGACGGCACACTCCCTGATGGACCAGCAGAAGTACTGCCACTACTGGAGTGTGATCAGGAATGGCCATTTTGGCTCTCAACAGATGTTGTGGCTGACCTATGCGCATGAGGATGCCATTCCCCTCCCATTAGATGTTCCATGACAGACACTGCTCGTTCCATGACAGACACCCCTCGGTCTATCACAGACATCCCTCGTTCCAATGTGTCATTCGTTTGATCCAGGGAATTAGCAACATGATGGAGGCAGTCATGTATGTCAGATTGTGCCACATCCACAACCCTGAGCATCTTTCTGGAATGCCTTTCTGAATGTGCCTGTGCCTCTGTGATGTCCCTAAATATACATTGAGTGACATGGGAACAGACACCTGCAGCAGGTGGAGAAGGGACAGCAGGCCCCCTCTGAGCACCCCTATCAACCTTCCTGCGTGGCACCTCACCAACAGTTTGGCTACAGCCGGACTCAACATGCACTGAAGCTGCAGTAGCCACACTTACCTGCTCAATGTCATCGCCCTCCACCTGTCCTGTATCTGTGAGCTCAGTGGACTGGGTAGGTGTAGGTCTATTGGCTGTGTCCAGGGAAAAAGAAGGGGGCGGCTGGATGTCAACCTCTGTGCCAGATTCAACATGTGCACCCATCAACTGTGCCTCAGTTTTGCCACTATCATCATCAGTGTCTGATGAGACACTAACATCCGGTGGCACAAGGCTCACATTCCCACTGTTATGATCACCTGTGATAAAAAGGGAAAAACACAGGCATACATTAATACCTGCACTACTATGGTGCAATATATGCTAAACAACTAACAATTTTTACCACTATTATAGACAGTGCAGCAATACACACAACAGGCCAAATGACTCATTAGATTTCTAGAAATTGATTTGCAGTACTGAAATAACTTGATTTGGCTTATCACCTGCAGGAGGCCTACATTGCTGGATTCTTGATGGTCCTGAAATAAGTTAAGCAAGAGGTAAGGCCAACATCATCACATTTAACAGTAAGACAGGAGGTACTACATGTACTCCTCTCAATCAGCATGATGTGTTACTTTAACAAGATCATGGTTGACAACTCCAAACCAGACTTATCACTGTACTAATATTCAATTACTCCCCCCTCCAAAAACACAAGTGACACAGAAGTAACTTTTATTTCAATTGTTTTACTATACAACAGTATTGAACTGGTCATATATCAAAGCCTACTTGGAAGCTCTTCTTGGGACTGAGAAGGATTTGAACCCACATCAGTGACATATTGTGGGCCACTCTGCTGTGAGTTGTCCTGTGTCAGAAGATTTGCCAGGAATTCCTCACTGGGAGTGAGAGGTGGTTGTGCAGTAGGCCCACTCCAGTAACCATCTGGTCTCTGGCAACAGCAGCTGTATGCCTCCATGCAGATGTGAGCATGTCAGTGGCCCTGTGGTGCACCTACTCATAAAAATGGCCATGATTGCCCATGGCATTTATGTTAGCAACGATTTGCTGCCATATCCTCAGCCCCTCTGGCATATTGGGACGACCCTTTCCAAGAAGAAAAATGCCATGTTTATGTAATGCGTCCACTAACTATCACATAACTACAAAGTAACTGTTACCAGATAAAACAGCTAAGGTAGGCAATCAGTAGTACCCACTGGAAAACATAACACATGCAACATATGTAAAATCCTAACAACAGGCAGGATGGAAAACACGGAGAGTAGCAAGGGCAGCATATCCTTGTATGTGCCATAGCAGTAACTCAACTGTCCACCCCCCAAAAGAACAGCCATTCTAGTTTGTGACATAACAGTAACTTCTCTTTGCTTCCTCCACCCACTAAAAACAGACACATGAACCATTTTGCTAATAAAACACATTTGAAATGCTAAACATGCATTCGGACCTGTCCCTGAAACATTTATACATATTTATCACACAGCTTACTATTTTCATGTATTGTCAATCATTTGTACTTCTGAAATGGCTTGACAAACATGGTCATGCCATCAGTACACTTCTAATTAATGCATACAGATAGTGTAAAAGGATTGCTTCACATTATTCATTAATATATTCTAGCATATGCATGTTATGTAATTACTTCAGAAGTATGTATACTTAAAATGTGATCTGTGTTTATCTTTGTTCTTACTATTTGTTTACTTAAACTTTTTTTGGGGAGCTTTTCTCCTTGGGTCTCTGCTGAAAAGGGGCTTCTAAGAACCCAGACAGACTCACCCAGTTAACAAACGTAAAAATAAATAAATAAATAAAATAAATGTAGGTAAAAAAATGACAGCATACCTGCTGGAGTTCAACATTCCTCTGTAAGATAGCTTGGGAAATAATTTTGCTTTGCCGAACATGGAGTGAGTATCCTCACCATCAGTTTGGTTAGCTTCCTTTGATGGCGCACTGGTGCAGCAGTTCTCCAGTTCGATTCTCAGCTGGGGTGCCTTTGGGTGGAGTCTGTATGTCCTCCCTGCATTTGTGTGGGTTTCCTCCAGGTGCTCCAGTTTCCTCCCACATTACAAAGACATGCATCTGGAGCATTTCTCCCCAGGCCTCCAGTGAAAATTGGCTTCATTCCAAGTTGGACTTTCCTGGTTAACAAATGATAAATAAAATACACAGTTGCCTTTTTATAATGGAGTAGATTATTAATGGACTGCATCTGTCTGGACTGTGTTTCAGAGATGCTATTTACTGCTTAAGCAGCTGAATTGCATGCTAGTCAACCAATCTGGTGGAGCTATTCAAGAAGCTATAAAGCAACCATTTAGACTCCATGTTGTTTTTTCCTGTGGATTTCAAAAGTAGTGGAGTACACATGTAGAAAGTCTACAAAGACAGAATGTTATGAGCAGCTGATGCTGCTTAACTTCATTTGTATGTGCTACAGGCTGAAAGCAATGCTGCTGCAGGTAAGTCCTGAACATGTACTGTATTGTATAATAGTATTATGACATGTGCTTGTATTTCATCCCTTGATACAGTAAGCGACTACAAGGTGGGAGATTTGTACAGAAATTAATGTCACGTGTGACAGCAGAGACTTATTTGACTTGTATGTGTCCATTAGCAAGTAGTAGGCTTCAGGCCTCAAAGATTCACACATTGATATCTCCCCAAAGTAATGATGGTCACTGCATTCCCTTAGTTTAGCACCATACATTTGAAATGAGAAATCATAACAGAGAATTTAAAAGTAATGAAACAGCAGTTTCCAGCGTCACCACCCTCACAAGATCAAACCAGCAGGATGCAAAACAAGGAGAGTAACAAGAGCAACATAGCCTTGTTTTGTGCCATAACAATAGCTCCGCCTGGCTCCACCCTCCTTGAAAGAACATTATACCCTTGCATGTTCCATGACAGGAACCCACCTTTACTCCCCACCCCCAAAATAATAGTCTATCCTTGTTTGTGGCATCCAACCTTCCATTAATTTGATGGCAACTGCATATTATGTTGTCCCCAGTGAATATCCTCACACATTTTAAGGTAAATGGTATAGACTGGCTTGAACACTGTATATCTCTGAGTACTGGTCAGTTAACTGATGAATGACCAAGAAACACAGAAAGGCAGGACACAGCTGTATATTTGCAAGGAATGATCATAGCAGGTTCTGTGATCAGTAAATGCACTACATCGAAATATGTTACATGGAATACATTTACAAATAACAGGTCATATATTGATATCAGTGTACATTCAGTTGCACTTGGTTGTGTGAGAAATTACATCATGTTTTTGCTGCAAAGGTAAGTCGCGGTGGTGCAGCGGTAGCGTTGTTGCCTCACAGAAAGAGATTCTCCCGTTCGATTCTCGGCTGAAGTGCCTTCTGTGTGGAGTCTGCATGTCCTCCCCGTGGTCGAGTGGCATTCGAAAGACATGCGTGCCTTCATTGAAGGTTGGGCTTTGAGCTGGCACCTCAGCACCCATAAAAAAAAAATCTACTGCCAATCACTAGTGGACCGGAGTTCTGCTGTGGCGACCCCTAACCGGGAAAAGCCGAAAGAAGAACAAACATTTGCTGCAAAGGTGTTTGTGGGGCACAGACAGATAAGCCCCCCCTCCTGTTTTGTGACAATGGATTGCAGTGAGAGTTGAGATACAGACCTATGTAGTCATATTTCATGTGTACTGACAGTTTCTACTCTGTATGTCATAGCTTGATTTTTTGCATTTTAACTAATTCATATTTTATATCTTTTCTTTTTTTTTTTTTGGGAGGCTACTGTTTGTGCAATGTGCTGCTTAGCTTTGGCTATGTGCATTTTGTTTGCATGTAGAGCAGTACTGCACCAACTGGACAAATGGACCACCCAGGTAGCAGACAGGAACCAGACAGTCAGAAACATACACTGGATACATTCAATTTAATACTGTTGGCCATCATGCAAACACATTTCCTAGCAGTGTGCACTGCCATGCAATGTGTGTGATGGTAAGTGATGCACAACACTTTCAAATGTTGTAAATCCAGAAAGTGTGCACTCCCAGTAAGTGCAATACCTGCAATTGGAAAAACATTAGTCTACATTGGTCTTGATATGTGAAAGGCATGGCTGATGTTCCTGGAGAGTGTTTGAGATTCTATGCTCAAAGATGGGGTGTCCAGGAGTCCAAAGACTCCTAGTGAATGAGCATGGGCCTAGGCTATTGCAGAGGGACTATCATGGTTCAGATTACAAGGCAGAGACATGGAATAGTCTGGTCCGGGCTCTGACCAGTGTTACCAGTATCCCCTGCACTGGTGAACAACGTAGGAACCACTACAGATACCTCAGGATGAGGAAGACAGATACCCTTGAACATTGGATTGAGGAATGTAGGTCTGGGGGCACCCCACAGATGTGCAAGTATCACTTACAGAGACTACTTGTCAGAGTTAAAAGCTGGACATAGGATTGGTATGCTTAATGGTATTATGTTCTGTTTTTTTCCATAGCCATTACAGACCAGGAACTGAATGTGTGAACCCGTGCCGCTAGATTGGCACAGATGTGAGATCCATGTGGTATGTATGTATGTATGCATCACAATAGTGGTGTTATTTCAGCATTAAAAGTTACGATGGATTTATTTGTTACCTATACAGTTGTATCATACTGAGCGGTCATTTCTTAATTGTAATAGGGAAGTATGCATGCGTTACTCTGGGGGGGGGGCAAAAGAACAGTTCATTATTACAAAGTAGTCATAGACTGTACCTTCAAAATTCACTCTTCCCAAATATACAATACTGTTAAGGTTTCATCAATACTGCAATGTAACATCAGAGCTGTAAAGCAGTTTCTCCACTGGCTTGCTGTAAACTATAATCAGTATATTTGGATTGGATTCACTATACAATCTCGAAATACTGAAATGTCGAATTTCAGTTTTTCGAGACTGAATAGTGGAAAACCCACATACACGAAAACCCATAATCACAAATACCACAACCGCGACCATTCATACACACACACAAACCAGCACATAATCACACACACATACATCTACCTAATTAAACAAACTTAAAAACACACCCACCTACTTACATATTCTAACTCCGAGGTCGCACTAAACACACAAACACACAAAAAACACCACCACACACACACACTCGCACACACTAAAATCCCTACCCAATATCCTCAAACACACACTTACCTGAAACCCCAGATAAATCCACAAACCGCACCACACGTCACAAACGCGACACCATGATAGTGGCAGATTCGTCATTTGTGGATTTGACACTTCCGCATTCGGCATAGTGTAGTTTCGGGTAACTGCACTTTCCGCTATTCGGTCTCGACATACTGAAATTCGACAGTTCAGTACATCGAGATTGTCTAGTGTATCCATTTGGACCACACATATATGCAATGTATGTGCACATCAAGGATTGCTTACTACAATCTGTTGTATATTGTGGATCTATTAGGAGCTGGATAGTCTTAACAGAAAAAAGGGTATTTGTTAGGAGTTTGTAGTGTTAAAAGTAAAGGTAACAGAATAGCGTAAAGTAATTGTATCAATGCTTTGTATGTCACATATGAAGTTACTAATGTTCTCCTTTTTTTTCTCTCACCCCAACCCTTTTCTCTCTTTTTGAGGGGTTTATTATTTTCTTTTTTTTATGTGTTTACTTTTTTATTTTTTGTTTTTCCCACAGCACAGCAGGGTAGGACTGTCCCATGGGATCCACCTGCCCCCACTCCACCGGCTACAGCATCGCTGCCCAGCATGTCTGGTGCAAAACATGGTAGCACCCCCTCTGCTGCCCCTGCACCACCCGGACACTCAGGTAGTTCTGCCCTAGAGGATAGGCCTCTGGTTCCCTCTGGGAGCAGTGGCAGAGGGGGTGAGTTTATCACCCATAACAAACTGCAAGAGATGGTGCGTAGGATTGTGCACTGCACTGTTGCTGCATGCCAACTTGTAACCTTTTTACAAATAATTTTAACAATATCCTAATAAGAGTTTTTCCCTTTATTCTTGTATCACTTATATCTCTCCAGTCTGTCTGACAAAATGAAACAGACCTTGGAGAATTTTCTTTTTACTAAAGTAAATATATCATGTAAGATGTTATAAGATACCTGTTTAATTATCTCATAAATGTTAGTCTGTCATTAGTCTTCTGTCTCTGCAAAATGTCTTTATACAATGAAGAAATATCCATTACCAGAATCAATATTGTGTACTCTAACAAAAAAGTGCAGAATTATGTCATTCCACTTATTCCTTCAATATGAGTTCCTTATAGTTCACTAGTTCACACTGAAAACTAAAAAAATTGCTTGAATGCCAGTAACATTATGTCATAGCACGTTCTACTTCAAAATATTACAGTTAAAACAAGTGACTTATGACACACCATTTACAGCAGGAATATATCATTTAAAGCAGTACTATCATCGTACCTTTTCATTTTCAAACTTAGACAAAAAAAAAAATCAACCTAATAAAGTACCTAGATATAAAAGTTACTAGAAATATAAATTAAACCCTCTGCTTGAAGTGAATAAATAAAACTATCATTTATAAAGTAACATTAAGAAATACCATATTACTAATCAGGTTTTAATCTTACTATAGAAAACCATTAAATAAATATTAATGCATAGTTTCTGTTTTTTAAAACAAAAACATACTTACAAATGATTTTTTAATTTCAAAATAAGATTATTATGCAATGCTCTATATTAAGTGTTCATTTTAAAAGCATTAAAATATTTAAAGTGATAGTAACTGTAAAAAGCTATTATTAGGAAAAAAAGCACTATCTACATGATTCAATAAACTCTTTGTAGGTTCCGCGCAGAGCCTACAAAGAGTGTATTCATGTGCGTGATACTGCTCAACATGTGGCATCATGCAGCCTAGCGCCATTAATATTAATGATGTGCAGCGCATGTAGGCAAGGTTTTGCAGCTCACTCCAGTGTTACTGCCTGCGAAACCTGTATACCGAAAGTGGATTGTTCCACTTAAACACTAAACTAATGAGAGGACAAAAGGCAAGCATGAATTTTCTGAAGGATATGAAGTATGGAACAGAAATGTATGTCATTATAAACTGACTGCAATTTTCAGTGATTTCACAATAAACCACCCATTTTACAAGCAACAGACCAAATATATGATGCAAATATCTGGACATTCTGCAAAACTGTGGAGAGTCTACTTTTTGTGTTTTAATTTCTCTTTTTTTTTTGCCAGTGTTTGCATGATGCGCTGCTTGGCATGCACATATTTAGCTGTGTTTACCTGTTTTGCGTGAAGCACAGCAGCACACAAACTGGAGGAATGGGCCAGCCAGGTTGTAGACAGGACCCACACAGTCACAAATATAAACCGGATGCATTCAATTAATCATATTGTGCACTGTACAAACACGGTAAGCGGTGTTTCTCTACAATTAAGAGAGAACCTTACAATAACTACTAAGATAGCAAATATCATCTCATTAATGTTGTGACAGCAAGTATTAAATGTAGGTGTGGTGCGAAGATGGTAGGGGTTCTAGTACAGAGTGTACAAGATTTGTTTTACTGTTGTGAGATTGCAAATTATAGCAATGAAGTTCAAGATGCAGAACTGTTTTTTCAGCCTTCTTGTTGTAATAGCTACAAGTGTAGGAGAACAGCATATATGGTAAATTTGACTAGACAATTTAAACAAGTGCCTGTATACCTAATAAGCTAGAAATTACATTGTTCACCACTGCTGCTTATTGCTTACTCTCACGCAAACATGGTGCCCCAGTATTGCGCAGCCTCAACTACCATGTTTGCATGATGGTGAGTAATAAGCAACATTTTCAAATGTTGCCAATCCAAAATGTGCACACTCTCAGTAAGCGTGAGACGTGCAGTAGAAGGAAACAGTAGCATATAGACTGCAGTTGGTGAGAAATGCTCATTGGACATTGAATTTGAACTATGGCAGGCATGTCTGGAGTTGCTGAAGAGGGTGTGCACTTCTGGGTTAAGCGTTGGTGTGTCCAGGAGTCCAAGACTTTTGCTGGGCTCCTAGTTAGGGAGCATGGGCCTGGGTTGCTGCAGTGGGACTATTCTGGGTCAGAATATAAATCTGAAACCTGGAATAGTGTTGCTAGGGTGCCAGGGCCTTAACCAGTGCAACAGGTATCCCCCACACAGATGAGCAATGCAAACATCATTTTGATCTCTGGTGGAGGAAGCAGGATACCCTTGAGCTTTGGATCAGGGAATGTCTGGCAGGGGACCCCCCCACAGATGTCTAAGTATCAATTTCAGTGAGTAATTGTAAGAGTTAAAAGCTGAATATAGTCAAGACTGCTATTCATAATGGTGTTCTGCTCTGTTTGTTTTCACAGCTGCTGAGAAGTGAGTCTCAAATGTTTGATCCCATGCTGTGTGTCTAGTAAGGATGCCAGAAGCATGTGGTATGTATGAATCAGAACAGTACTGTCTAACTAGTATTTTAATAACAATAATAATTTGTGTAGCAATTTTGTAGCATTAAAAGTTAAGGACCACTTAGTTGGTATTTAATAGAGTTGTATCAAATTGAGCATGCATATCCCAACTGTAAAAGGAACTATGCATGCCTTACTCTGTAGCACAAAGCAATGGTGCCATATTCTCAAATAACAGTGAGCATACCTCAACTGTAAAAGGAAAATATGTATGTAGTAGTCTGTAGGACAGACGTACAGTACAGTATTTTATTATAGTCATTGGTTGTGGGTTCAAAAACCACACTTCCCAAATATATGATACAGTTAGTTTTTCATCATTATTGGAATGTAACGTCATACCTCTATACCAGTGGCACAAATGGCCTTCTATAATCTGCAATCAGGATAACGGGAACATGCATATGTGCAATATATGCACACATCAAGGACTGGTGGCTACAATCTGTACTATAGTGTGCCTCTGTTATTAACTGGGTAGTCTTAAAAGTAAGGAAGAAACTTGTTAGGAGTTTGTAGTGTTAAAAATAAAGGTAACAGAATAGAGTCAAATAATTCTATCAATGCTTTGTATATTTCATATGAAGTTAATAATGTTCTCTGTTTTTTCTCTCACCCTAACCCTTTTCTCTCTTTTTTTTGTGTTTATTATTTTTTTTTTCCTTTTTTGTGTTAATTTTTATATTTTTTGTTTTTCTCACAGCACAGCGGGGTAGGACTGTCCCACAGGATCCACCTACCCCCACTCCAACAGCTACAGCACTGCTGCCCAGCATGTCTGGTGCAGTGCCTGGTAGCACCCCCTCTGTTACCCCTGCACTACCTGGCCCCTCAGGTAGTTGTCCCTCTAGGAGCAGTGGCAGAAGGGGTAAGTTTATCACCCATGATGAACTGCCTGGGATGGTGTGGAGGATTGTGCACAGTACTGTTGGTGCACACTATGACAGCTGGAGACACTGTTCTCCATCATCATTCCCCATCACCGGGTAGTACAGGGGCAGCAGGGAGGGGTGCTACCAGGTTCTGCACCAGACATTTTGGGCAGTGGTGCTGTAACCGGTGGAGTGGGGGCAAGTGGATCCTGTAGGACAGTCCTACCCCGCTGTGGTGTGGGTACATCATTCATATTAATGATGTACCAAAATTGGAGACCATAAATGAAGGACTGCTTAAAAAAAGTACATTTAATCCAACACTGAACAATACATTATAGTTTTTTAATAACCTATGTGAAGATTTATCAAGTTAAAACGGAGATTGAAACATCATAATTTGACAGACTTGGAGAGGTTAGCCCTTAAAGAACTTTCTATGAACACTGATATAAAGGTAATGTGAGCTGAGAAAGGTGGAATGATTGTACCAATGAGCACAACAGACTACAATAAAGCTATTTTAGAGCTCTTAGCAGATGAATCGTGCTATATAGAAGTCATTACAGAGATCATAGCACTCATTTTTTCATTTGTTGACTGGGTTCTATTTGATATGTTTTGCCAAGGCAATCTAGATCACAATGCTTATAGTTTTCTTAATGTGAAATTTTCAAAAATGGCTAGATTCTTCGGTATCCCAAAAGTTCACAAAAATTGTAATAGACCACCCTTCAGGTCTATTGTTGCTATGGATTCTTACAAGACTGATCCTGTTTCCATCATGTTAGACCATATTTTGAATCATGTAGTGCAGAGTTTACAATATTATTTACGGGATTCATGACACCTTTTAGAGTTGCTCAATGAGTTTGACTGCGGTGATATGGGGCAATTTATATTTGCCTCCCTGGATGTTGTCTCATTGTATACTTGTATTCATCAAGGTATAGGCATTGAATATGTCAGAGATTATCTTAGTAAGTATACAAAATTTGGCAGCAACAAAATTGGTGCCCTCTGTTTATTGTTAGAGCTTGTAATGGACAACAACTTTTTTACTTTTATAGGTAAATAGTATAAACAGATTTCAGGTGTGGCCAAGCGGGCCATAGTGGCCCCAGTATTCGCTAATCTAGTCATGGCCATGTGGGAGGAAAGACATTTAAAAAGACATCACCTATCTCACCAATTTCTTTTTTATCACAGGTACATTGATGATCTTGTTTTCTTGTGGAACGGGGACAGTGAATAATTCAATGTATTTGTTGATTACCTTAACACCAGCATGAACTTTTTGAGATTTACTATAAGTGGAGTTGGGGAGAGCTTGAACTACTTAGACATCAATTTGTCCTATGACCACAGTAAAAAGACCTTTGTCAGCAAGATCTTTAGGAAGGAGTCCTTTGTTAATCAGTATTTACAGAGGGACAGCTTACACCCAGATCATATGAAGACAGGGATTGTGAAGGGGTAACTGATCAGACTGGGTAGGTTCATATCGGATAATTCAAACTTTTTGCATGAACTAACGAATTTGAAAGAATTCTTCACTGACTTTGGCTATAACATTGATTGGTTAGTTATCATTGAAAATGAAGCCTTATTGCTTAGGGAAACCAAGGCTTACCCAATACTGTCTAAAGATGGTGCCATATTTGTATTGGTTAGTGGCGAGGTTATTGTCCCCAGTACATTCAATCATGTTATTTTCAAAGAAGCCTTTCCCATCCCTGTTTCGAATGAAATATGGTTAATCAAAAATATTATCACAGAAAATTGGAAGATTGTCCTTGGAAATCGTGAACTTTTGAAGGTTTTAGGTGAGGAACCTGTTTTCACTTTCAAAAAGCCTTTTAATTTGAGACATGCTAGAACACAACAATTCTAAAATGTCCAGCTCCATGAAGCACACTACAACAGGCACTTTCTGTTGCTGTAGGTGCAAGCAATGTAGATTCATAAGCAACTCTTCTTCATTTCAGTTTATACACTGCAATGTTATTCTTTGGGCCAAGGAATGATTTGATTGTGAATCTAAAAATGTTGTTTATGCTGCCTGTTGTGATTCTTGCAGTTCCTTCTATGTTGGAAAGACTATTAGGTGCCTTAATAAGAGAGTGTACAAGCATTTGTTAGCCATTAAAATGAAAGATGTCAATAATGCTTTAGCTAAGCAAGCAACTCTCTGTGATGATTTAAAAAAACATTTCTGTTATTGATTCTGTTAAAGAAGAGAGTTTTAATGGTGATTTTAAAACACTCCTGGAGTGCTGGGAATCAACTTGGCAGATAAAATTAAAAGCAGATCATGCTCCATGATTAAACAATACTATTAATATCAAATGCTTTTTACAGGCAAAATGGTTTTAAATAAGTTTTGTGCATTTATTTTTATTCATGTTGTGTAGGATGTTTATGATTTTGTCTTTTCATTTTGAAGGATTTATTACAGAAATGTAGTCATTATTTTTTACGTATGTATTGACATTGCATACCAGTTTTGTTATTGGTCAATTTCTGACATGATCAATTTGGTACAAATTTTAAATTGTTTAGTCAAGTCTTTAGAATATTGTCTGAAGAAGTTTTTGTATTGAAATTAAAGAACAAAAGTGCTAACAGTATTTCCCATGTCTGGGGTCTTGTTTCGGCTGGTTGGTTTTAGAATTTTGCGTAATATAGCTGGGAAGCTCTAAAGGATGCATGTTTGAAGCTTACTTGAACACATTTTTAATGTGATTTCACAGTGTTAGTGAATACTATAAAACAGTTCCAAACTCTGAGTCTTGAAATAAATAGATGCCTAGAAGCTAGATTTAATGTGGACAAAAACAAGACATGAAGAAGACATAATTGAATTGTGTAATATAACATTCATTTCTGCTGCGTTTTAGATATGAACTTCTAAACATTTCATAGAATATACAATAAAGAAAAACATGTGACTTTTAAATGCTGGAGGGCAGAGATAAAGTGAGGTGCAACACCACAGCGCTGCGTTTCCTTTGTTATTGAATAATATACAAGATGCAGATAAAGGCTATAGAAGACATGGGTAGGGTACATAACATAATATTTTGCTCTTTACTGCTGAATAACAAAGAAAGCATGGAAGAAAACAGTGGCTGATTAGGGTAATGTACACTGAATAATATAATTGTAGTTTTGCATAGATATAGAGGGAATGGTGACGGGTTAGGACATATATCACACAAACACCTGCATTTTATAGGTGGAGAAGACTAGAGGGATAAGTAAGGGATAGGACCATTGGCTCCACATCATCATGTCTCCTATAATTAAATGGCAGAAATGGTATAAAGAGGACAGTGTCAGATAAGTATCATCATGGCCCATATGAGTGAACAGAACAGATGATATGAAGAAATATAGTGATTGCTTAGGTAAGACACATAATTTAGTAGCACAGTGATCTCTATAGTGGTATAGCTCAGAAGATGCAGAGAGAGAGAGACAGTGATAGATCAGGGTATGGTGTAAAAGTAAAATACCATAAGGCCACCATGTTCAGCCCAAGCAGGTGAACAGAATAAGGGGTGTGAAGAGGAACAGTGACTGTTTAGGTAAGACGCACAACATAATATCATAGTTGTCTTTACAGAAAATGTATTTATTTATTTATTTGTTTGTTTATTTATTTATTTACATTTGTTTACCGGGAAATTCCAACTGGACACAGGTCCTTTTTCAGTGGAGGCTCGAGGAGAAAAGCTCCACAGAACAATAAATGAGCAGCAGTGTACATGAAGAACAATTGAATATACATACAATAGGAAATAATACATACTGCAGCAAACATTAGCTATACATATAATATAAAACATAGTGATGAGCAGATATACCAATATCTAGCTAGAGGCTAGGAATAAAGGTAGGATGTATATACAAATAGTACTAAGCTCAAACGGATATTGCTCTAAACTCATATACCTAAATCTTATATACAAATATTGCACTAAACTCAAGCAGATATAAAGCAGAAGATTCATATGAAGGTGGAACAAGCTAGAAGGGCTAATGGGATGGAAGGGGAAGATAGAGGAGTAAGAAAGGAGACTGAGTGAGTAGTATATGTGGTAGTGAGAGGAAGCTAGGTGTAAATCAGTTGGATATGTATTTGGAGTTGAGATTAAGTGAGGTAGTTAAGCATGCTATAACAGGTCTGAGAGATTGAGTGAGGAGGCAGGGGAGGGTAAAGAGTGAGCCAGATCCTGCAGAGGAAGGAATGCAATGATAAGATAGTATGAGGCAGGGTGGCTAGGGGAGGGGAGAGGAAAGGGAAGTAAAAAGGAGGGTTACAAGTCGGGATTAGTGCATGGGCATAACCAGAGACTTTTTAAGTGAGTTTTAGTGCAGTCTTGAAGTGATTGCAAGAAGGTAGTCTGGTTATAGAGGGAGAGAGATTATTCCATAATCTTGATATGATGCAGGGGAATAGAGCGTCTCCCACTGAGTTCTTGGGTTTGGTCACAAGAAGTAGATTTTTGCTGCTGGAGCGTAGTGGTCTAGTGGAGCAGTAGGGCTGGAGAAGGTTTTGAAGGGATGGGACTTTAAGAGGATGGTTTACTAACTTGTGGGCAAGAGAGGGTTGATTCAGGTGAAGAAGTTGAGGGAGTTCAAGCCAATCAAGTTCTCGAAGTGAGATACAGTGGTGACTGCTATAAGATGCACCAGTGGCAAACTTGACAATTTTGTTGTAGCAAGCCTCGAGCTTGTTTAGGTCTGTTTGTCTAAGGTAGGTAAGTATAGGAGAGGCGTAGAGTAAAGTGGAGATTAGGTGGGAATTTGAAGCAGAAATCTGGCTGTCTTGGTGAGGAATCGTTTGTTTCTGTACAATGCATCTAGTTTTTTTGTGAATCTTTTTTATGGTAAGAGAAATGTGAGTGTCAAGTCTGAGATTGTTATCAATCTCAACACCAAGTAGTTTGGTGTGTTCTGTTGGGGAGATGATGGTATTGTCTTTGGCTAGAATATTAAAGTGGGGGATAATTGGGTTTACATTTAGTACATAAAAATAGTACATAAGTTAGAAAGGGATAATGATAGATCACAATAGTTTATACAATACAACAAAATATCATCATGCCTTCTCATAGGTGAATTGCACAGAAGATATATTGGGTAAAATGAAAAGACTGGGATAAGATATGTAACACAACATCATAATATATACTATATATGTGGAAAACAGTGGCAGATAACGATATTACACACATTTTCCCAAGCATTTTATAGCAAAGGGGCAGAAAGACAAGCATCTCTTCTGTTAAATAAATTACACTAAGCATACAATCTTTCTCTGAAGGAAAAATTGAAATATGCTAACAGTTTTTTTTCACCTTGGATGTAAAAAGAAAGTCCTCATGCTGAAGTTTTGCAGTTGTTTAAAATATGCAAGGTCAAATATAGAAATATGACATTAAAAATGTAGTTCTGATGATATTAATGTCCTCTTATTCAAAGGGACACTTTCATTTATGTTTAGAATTATTAATGATATATATTTAATCTTCTATGATTACATATTGTGTCACATGTTGAGGTCTCTCTATGAAACTAGCATATTAATAATATTGGGTGACACAGTGGTGCAGCAGTTAATGTTGTCACCTCACAGCAAGAGGTCCTCTGGTACAATTCTCAGCCAGGGTGCCTTCTTTGCAGAGTCTGCATGTCCTCCCTGAGTTCGCATGGGTATACTCCGGTTTCCTCCCACATTCCAAAGATATGCATCTGGAGCATTTCTCCCTGGGCCTCTACTGAAAACAGGCTTTGTCCTAGTCAGAATTTTCCGGTCAACAAATGTTAAATAAATACAATAAAACTGAGATGATCAAGATGCAGACTATTCTCAAATTTCTAGTTGTCTCACAATTATTTTTTGTGAATACAATGAAGTAAGTTCACATCTCAATTTATAAGTAATTTTATATGATTATATAATAATTAAATAATTAAATAATATTAGTAAAGTACAATTTCTGTCTTCTATATAAAGTTAAAATTGTCTTAGTTAATCAGACATGATAATTAAAATTAGAAAGTGAATAGAATAATCCTATTAAAATAGATTTATTTGACTATTTTAGAGTTATCATAACTATTTATTAGTTTATAAAACAATTATATATAAGTTACAGTAGGTAATGGTCAGGATTTGTTTTGACAAAAGGATGGGTGTTTAAATAATATGTCTATAGACTTAGTTGGGAACTTTTTGTATCCATAGATTGTAGGCTTGTAAATATGTTCTGGCTAAATGTTTGGATGTTGACATTATTACATGAAAACTTATTTTTTCAAAATTTGGAAGAAAGGATTTATATCAATTGTAAAACATAGGAATGATTATTTCCCAATTTACATAGACTGTTTTTCATTAATGGTATTGAATAATATTATAATCAATCTTTAATTTGCTTCAAATCAAAATAAATAAATAAACTGTGACTGCATTAAGTTTGGAAAATATTAATATAAATGGGTTAAATAGTGACAATAATACAAGAGCACTATCAAAATATTTAAAATTAAATAAAGGAGATGCATATTTGCAAAAAAAGCACATTTAATTAAAAAAATATGTATTTACTAAACAACTTAGACTATGAAATTATTGTTTTTTTTTGCTTTAATAAAAAGAAGAGGAACAACTATCCTACAGAAAAAAATCTTGTTATACCAGAATCTTACACTTACCCTGAAGTGATATCTTTTACCTTTTGTTATTCAATATAATAATAAAAGGGTCTATATTAGAACCGCGAAAGCCTGTTTAAGCAAATATATAAACGTTGACACATTGCACAAACCGCAAGTACACCGAACGCCCGAAACCATGAAAAAATCTCAAATTGGCATAGTTGGCCTTTCTGTGGTATAGCTCCGTCGGGTAAGTGTGCGATAGTTACAGATTAGGGTTAGGGTGCAGGTTAAGGTAAGTGCATAGATAGTAATGTATGCAAGGTCTAGTGTAGGGTTAGAAGTGGGGTTTCAGTTAGTGTATGTATGTGGTTTATTTATTTTGTTTGGGTGGGTAATATGTAGCGAGCGGTGGGGTTGGCCAACTATGCCAGTTCGAGATTTTGAATTTTGTGGGTTTGGGCGTTCAGTGTACTCGTGGTTTGTGCAATATGTGTCGACATTTACATATTCACTTAAATGGGCTTTTGCAGTTCTAATATAGACCCTAACAAAATATATACTTTGACCAACTTTTATTGCATTCCTGCTTTGTGGTGAGTATGGTGAGAAATTATCTGGAAATCTTACAAGGTTTATGGAGAAGTAATCTCTTTATGGTAGGGGATTTCAACTGTATATTAGAAAAAAGATACAAGTTGTAAGAAAAATATTACAATGTCTGCATTGGCTATGGCTTTAAACAAATGGGTAGCTAATAATGTGAAAGATTTATCATTTTCTATGGAAAACAATAATTTTTTTTGCTTATTATTCATATGCCCATGGAACTCAAATTAATAGAAATAGAATTCATATTTTTTTAGATATTTGTAACAAAATAGAAATGTTTGAAATCAAACCATGTCCATTTTAAGGATGTAATGACACACACACACACACACACACACACACACACACATATATATATATATATATATATATATATATATATATATATATATATATTTATATTTAAACATGGAACCTAGAAGTGTTCAATTAATAAGAAAAACTCCAAAAAGAACAAATGTAGACATCTATTGGAACAAATTGAAGATTTTCTTTTATTTAATGACAATAAAGAAGGAAAATAATTCTATGGGACACTTTAAAAAATTCACATTAGAGAAAAAAATGGGAAATTTTCTTTTAATAAAATTAAAGAATGGGGCAAAGAATTAATTAATATTCAACAAGAATTACATAATGACAGATTGCAGCAAAGAAATACAGTAAAAGATAATAAAGAAAAAATAAAGTCATTAACTTTACAATTCCAAAAAAAAAATTCTATAACATAAAGTTGAAATAGGTTTATAAAAAGTTAAGATATATCAGTGGTGCAGCGGTTAGCATTGTTGTCTCACAGCAAGAGGTTATCTGGTTTGATTTTTGGCTGGGGTACCTTCTGTGTAGAGTCTGCATGTCCTCCCTGTGTTCATGTGGGTTTCCTCTGGGTGCTCTGGTTTCCTCCCACATTCCAAAGATGTGCATTTGAAGAGTTTCTCCCTGGGCCTCCACTGAAAATGGGCTCTGTCCCAGTCAGACTCTCCTGATAGACAAATGTTAAATAAAATAAATAAATACAATTATTATGCAATATCACCAAAAAACTACATGGATTAGCAAATAGAAGTAAACCAATGAAAAGGAAAGTTCAAATAAACAATTTAATAAATTCATTAGATAAATATACATCAGGCAAAGGAGAAATGCTTTCAAATTTTAAAGATTACTATGAAAAAAACAAATAATTATAACAATATTCTTAGACAATATAAATATTTAAAAAAATATTACTATGAAGCTGGCAGAAAAACAAATAGAGGAAATATTGAAAAACTCTTTATAAAAGAAGTTAAAGAAGTGATTAAAAATGGTAAGGTTAAGAAAACACAAGGACTGAATGGAATAACTGCAGAAATGTGTTATTACTTAATAAAATAGTTTCTCTGTTAAGTTAGGTTTTTGAATTAATACAACGTCATACAATTATTACTCTCTCATAGACATTTACTTTAATTTCTCCTATTATAAAAGAAGGGAAAGATAAAAAAATTGGTTACATCATACAGACCCATATCACTATTAAATGCTGACTATAAAATCTTTGCAACAATACCAACTAATAGACTAAGAGAAATTGTAGACATTACTATTAATAAAGCCCAACCTGGATTTATCACATATAGATTTTAATAATAGAAGAGTAATTACAATAATAGATTTAGCTAATAATCAGAATAAAAAATAGCTTTAATTAATATAGATATTGAAAAAGCCTTTGGTTCAATAAACTGGAATTATTTATTTAAAACATTAATAGAATATTAATAGAAGTTCCATTGTAGAAACAAACAATGCTTACCAGTTGTTTTATGGTTGTTTTTGGACTGTTTTTATTTTTTATTTTAAAGTGTTCAGTTAATTAGATTGTGTGCATTTTTTTATTTTTTAATAGAATATAGGTTTCAAGAAAGTTTTGTAGATTTAATAAAGAAGCTTTAGAAAGGATCTAAAGCTTTTGTAAAAATGGGTATGCTTATATTTCAGGAGTTTCAACTTCTTGCGGAAACTCAACAAGGTTGTCCATTATCAAAATTGTTATTTGCTTCAGTAATAGAACCATTTGCAAATAGTACCGATACAATAAGAATACAGAAGGTTTTGAAGTTAATAAAAATTGCCAATCTAAAATTCAATTATTTGCAGATGATATTCTATTATCAGTAAGTGATATTAACAAATCAATTGCGGAAATTAATGAATAAGTAGGTACATCTGAATTAGTTTCTTCAACTGGAGTTAACCACAACTAACTTTAAAAATAGGTATAAATTTGAATGGAATAAAAAAGACATTAAATATTTAGGAATAACTTAATTTACATATTACCTGTATTATTAATGCTAATTTAAATAAAACTTTTGATGAAATAGCATCTTTAATGCATCAATGGAACATATACTTCTTTACAGCTGAAGAAAAATTAATGCTTATAAAATGGTTGTATAAATAACAAATTCATTTACTTGTAAAATTTTAAGTAAAAATGAAATTATAAATAATAACTTCTTATGGTTATTAAAATATTATTTTGAATGAAATGTGACAAAAAAAGATTCAAACTACATAAACCTGATATTGAATACTTTTAGAAATTATTTATATAGTGTTTCTTGGTTTAAGAAATGGAAATAAATTAATAATATTACCAATTCCATTTATGCCAGGATTTATAGAATGTCAAAACTTAATGACATGATTTCCCTTAAAATAAACATGTAATACTTTGGTATTGGATTGTTTAGATATGAATTCACTACTAACAGTGCAACAAATTATGAAAAAATATAATGTAGATAACATTCATCGACTAACATTAAACAGTATTCTTGAAAACTGTAAGAGTCAGTTGAGTTTTATGAATAAAAATGAACAGCATAACTTACTAAAATTTTGGAATATTTAATCTCTACTATTTATGGAAATAATACATTTAAATGAGGACTTTCAAAATGTTATAAAATTATAATTGAAAATAAAAGCAATTCTGATAACAAATTTTGGAAATTTATTGAATCAGTAGAAGTAAAAGATCTAATGGAAGAAAAAATAAATAAAACTCTGATACTTAAATTTGTTAGTGATACTAAAATCTGTAGTATAATAATTATAACCAGCAGCCCAAGAGGTAAATCTTCCGTTGCTAGAAAATAACTGGCAAAAATAAAATATGTACAAAAGCAATGGAACGAACCAGGCAGAATCCAGCAAGAGGCAAAAGCACAAAAGTCAGTGTCGCTGTATAAGCACAAATGTCAGTAATGCTGTATAAAAGCACAACAGTCAATAATGCTGTATGCAATCATTCATCATTCATCATGGCAAGGAATCCAAGAACCATGCAAGAAGTCTTCAAATAATAAAAACAATCCACAGGTTTAATAAAAACTGGTAAGCGCTTTCGCTGTAGAGCTTCTTCAGACCAAGTACAAACTAAAGGAATCACACTATATATACACATATTATCAAAACTTCATCCAATCAAAGGCTGTTCAAAGTAATTAAAAAATTAGCAAGTAGCAGGCACTTAATTGAATCATTCATCTGAAACGAATGAATGCTCATTCATTCAAATTGCAAAGCAAGCAAAATAAGCAATACTAAAACACATGCTAAAATAGCTGCACTAAAATCTGTCTAATAAAGAAACAAAGCACGAAGTATAACAATCCAATAGGTTTCTCTATGCTCTGTATGTGTCAGAATATCACCTTCTCTAATACTAGGATGAATAATTTCAATGACTCTGAAATTAAAGGTGTGAGTGTTACCCTGTTGGATTGTTATACTTCGTGCTGACAGAGGAAAAGGCCTTAATGAAAGGGTCTCTATTAAACCTTTATTAAAGAAAAGAAGGTTACATAAATGATTTTTGGGACCGTATGATATTTGTATGTATATTTACATATATTTATTTTTGTATATATATTCATATATTTATACATTCTTGTTTAGTATAGTTCATTTAAGAGCATAGCATTATGTAACCATTCATTTACTATATATATATATATATATATATATATATATATATATATATATATATATATATATATATATATATATATATATATATATATATATATTTTTTTTTTTTGTTTTTTTGTTTCTTTATTAGACAGATTTTAGTGCAGCTATTTTAGCATGTGTTTTAGTATTGCTTATTTTGCTTGCTTTGCAATTTGAATGAATGAGCATTCATTCGTTTTGGATGAATAATTCAATTAAGTGTCTGCTACTTGCTAATTTTTTAATTACTTTGAACAGCCTTTGATTGGATGAAGTTTTGATAATATGTGTATATATAGTGTGATTCCTTTAGTTTGTACTTGGTCTGAAGAAGCTCTACAGCGAAAGCGCTTACCAGTTTTTATTAAAACTGTGGATTGTTTTTATTATTTCAAGACTTCTTGCATGGTTCTTAGATTCCTTGCCATGATGAATGATGAATGATTTCATACAGCATTATTGACTGTTGTGCTTTTATACAGCATTACTGACTTTTGTGCTTATACAGCAACACTGACTTTTGTGCTTTTACCTCTTGCCTGGATTCTGCCTGGTTCATTCCATTGCTTTTGTACATACTAAAATATGTGTTTGTCACCTTCAAGTATTTATTGGGAAATCTTCACTTAGGAGTATATTCATAGAAATTTTTTGACACTCTTTTAATATCAAAATTTAGTAAATTAGATAAGGCTAAATGTTGGACATGTGGTAAAACACTTAAAGCTGACTAGATATGTATCTTTAAAGATTGTAAAAATGATAACTATTAGAAAGATATAAACAATATTTAAGACTTTATGATAAGTGTGAACTTGCAAGAGCAACAATACTAATAAATGCTCCAATACAGTCTATTATAAGTAGTAACTAATATTGTATGGTTTTGGGTCTTCTAGCTGTAGCTAGAAAATTATTACTAGAAATTGGAAATCTGACTCATCTCCTTTAGTCAAAAAATTGGATTTAGCCATTATTTTATGAAACAATGAGAAAGAAGTAAACAAATTAAGATCTGAAAATGGTATTGTAAAATCTAGTAGTCTGAATAAATTTGAGATATTAGTAATCAAATACAATGAAAACCAATTATGAAGATTTGTATTTAAATGAATTGAAAGATATTTGCTGTTAAATGTGAGAGCTTAAATCTTTTCTTCCTATTGTTTATATATATATTGTAAATATGTTAAAATCAATAAAAAATATTAAAAAAAGAAACTGGCCTAGCTGTATTGTTTGTTAATATTTTCATGTTTACTAGATTATCTGAAACCAATTATCTGAAACCAGGAACTGAATAAAGTTTGAATGTTTCAGAATACGTTAAGTTAAAAGTTTGATTCCATATTTATGAAGATGCAAATAATTGAAAAAAATCTGAGTTAATGCACCACACAAAGTTGCATTGCATATTCTTGAGCACAAAAGGTAATATATAGATCACTGTTCTATCAAAATTGCTCAGCACTGGATAAGGTATCTAGACTAGTGGTTAGAAATATTATTTAGTTTCATCCATTTTCATGGAACTGTTTTTTTTTTAGTGTTAAGATTTATCCAAGTACTGTGCAGTTGAGTTCATTAGCTACTTGTACAGACATAAATGATTGACTCCCAGCTAATAGTAGCTCATACAGATGTAAGAACCCCACTAAAGAAATGCATGGCAACACATGCAAAACTATATTGATACATACATTCCTTTAATAGTATATGAGACACAGTACCTAATTGTTCAAAACACAACAGTCATAACAGTTTGCTTATCACTCTAGGCTAATTAGCTATTTTAGCCCAAACCTGCAGTGTCTTTGCTAAAAGAAATGCACACTATCCTCTATGGACAGATGACATTAGAGTGATGAAAGCATTATTCTTGCAGGGGTACTTACCTCATGCTGTGCCCCCACTCCCTCCTACTGCAGGGCTATAATATCTTAGAGAAAAGGCAAGTGCTTTTTTCACTATTACTCAAATACTGTAATCTTTCATTGCCCCAGTCTGGAGGATATTAAAGCTTCTGTGTGGCTTACCTTTATAACAAAACCCTAGATGTCTTGACCATATAGACTTTAAATTAGTGTGGTGCTTCCAGTATGGGTGCAGTTAATGGAGAAGAGCAGAACACTCAACTAATGATGGCAGACCTGTACATAGTGGTTACTGCTTTCTGAGGTCTCAGCTAAAATTTTTAGGGAATGGCCTTTGGTCTCATAATGTTCAGATTACTGAACTGCCTGAGTCCTGTGGACAAAGAAACTTTTCTTAACTTTCTGCTTTTCTGTAGTGCTATCTGACCATTTAGCACTCTTTCTCTTTGCTTTATTGACCTTTTTGCTGTACACACTCCTGTCACCATGGTCTGAATATTGTGTGTGGAATGAGATTGTACCAGTGTGGGCCGCTATCAGTGGTAGCACCATATTTCTCCAAGTTCTTGCCCTTTCTCTGCTAGTGGGAGGTATAATTTTATGGCTGTAGTGTTTGGCAGAGTGAGAGAGAGGTGAAAGTGAGTTCTCTCATTTCTGTTCTGCTGACACAAGTGTCACATTCTTCAATCATGACACCCTTAAGGACCCTAAATATGACTAATCTACCTATGCACTCCCCCCATTGAGATTGCCAATGGCCATTAATTCCTACCATCCTGGCCTGATTATCAAGTAATTATGTCCACTAATCAAACTGATATCACTGGGGTGATGGTTAGGTCTCTGCCCCTCTGCAGAGACAAAATCTTGTGGAATTTCTTGTAGTGCATACTGCCAGAGAATCTGTGAGTGGAAGGTTTAGACAAGACATACTTTAAGATGGCTTGCTGTTTGTGTTATAAAGAATTTGATGCTCTCCCAAACTTGAAGGATGTGGTCTTGCAAATAGGTTTTACAGATACTAGGAATAAGCTGCCAGCTGTTGCTAGGAGGCCAAAAACAGACAGTGCAGGGTGGCCATCTCCTTATATATGAACCTTCCTGTGGGGGCTAGGCACCATCATAAACATTTGACACTACTAAGAATTGGCTCAGATTGCTCTGTATAGTGTATTCCTTTTCATTATTTGGCCATTTAAGAGTACTGTATGTAGGGAAAATGTAGTTACTCTTGACTTCAGGGAAGGCTGGGTATTGCTTTACCTAAGAGGAAACAGTTTGGGTCAAACTGCAGTTGAAGCTAGAGAGACTGTAGTAGATGCCTGAACTGTAAATACAGATTGGTTATTTACTGCATTAATATATAGCTACTAATTTTAATATTACACAGACTGCATGTGGTAGAGGGTCACTTCTGGAGTAATTGTTCTTTTTTGTATTAATTAGATTATGATGATGTATTTCCCTGCACTGGAGGCAGAGAGGGATAAAGCTCTGAAAATGGCCCAGGGAACCCGAGTTCACACATCAACTAAGGTGTTTCACAGTACACACAGGGAGAATAGACATGCCCATCTTTGGGTGAGGTGGGAGGTGTACACACACACAGGGAGAATGGGCATGCCCATCTTTGGATGAGATGGGAGGTGTACACACACACAGGGAGAATGGGCATGCCCATCTTTGGGCGAGGTGGGAGGTATACACACACACAGGGAGAATGGGCATGCCCATCTTTGGACGAGATGGGAGGTGTACACACACACAGGGAGAATGGGCATGCCCATCTTTGGATGAGATGGGAGGTGTACACACACAGGGAGAATGGGCATGCCCATCTTTGGGAGAGGTGGGAGGTGTAGACACACAGGGAGAAGGGGCATGCCCATCTTTGGACAAGATGGGAGGTGTACACACACAGGGAAAATGGACATGCCCATCTTTGGGCGAGGTGGGAGGTATGCACACACAGGATACATTGAGCTTTGAAATTCCAATAAAACAATTTCAAAGTACCTGCATCAATAATAATGGAGAAGGCATGGAAGGAATACATCAGGAAAACTGGACCATAGCAATCTGCTCAGAATGGGAGCTTGGATGCCAAGCAATGCATGGAAAGTGTTGTGCCAAGAACATAAAATTACCATACTGAAGCAGAGTGCTAACAAGGAAATCATACTATCAAAAACAAATTTATTAGCTAGCCAGGAAGAGTGAAATCAGATTGTCCCTAAAGTCCACCCTAAAAAAAGAATGAACAGGTACTTACAAATAGGATGTGTTCCAAATTCACACAAGATCCTAGAATTCCTTAAAGGAGAACCGTGCCCACAGACTCAAAAAAAAAAAGTTTATTTCATCATGGTTTGGTGTTTTCTACATGTTAACACCACCCTGGGACTATTTACAGGTTTGTTAATATTTTTATATGCAATTTCTGAGTCTGACCACATGGAGTCTGGTATCTTGAAATAATTCTGATTGTTTAGTCTGTCCCATCATCCAGTGCTTGTCTGTAAAAAATTATGTCATGTATACCTATTTCTTCCTGAAGCGCCTGTCACTGCATTGATTTTACATGCATACACTACTGTCTTTCAGTCAGTTTTAAGTAACATTTCATGCCATTCAGTGACTACTTAAAACACAAACAGTGCAAATGCCACACAACAGACTTTCAAAGTGCTTTTTACTGATGCTTCTTTTTAGAATGGCTAAACTGCAGTCTTTTGTGAAGCCTGAATTGAACTACTTTGACTCATCTCCCATCCCCCTTCACACCTAACTTCCCTAGCTGTCAAAGTGCTAAGGGTAATTTGAGCTGTTACCACCTGTTGATTGACAGCCCACAGCAGGAAATTTGACTCATGTACTGTTTCCTTTTCTAGCCTTTACTTTCTGTATGGGTAGGGAAAGGACCAGGCAGCTGTGACATCACAGCATGGGTGGGTTTTTAGGAAGGCCGTGGAAATGTCAGTTTGGGGAAGGAAATGGCCAGAAAACTACCTGCATTCATAAGTGTCGATGACATCAGTGAAATGGAGACTGCAACAAGCTTTACCAGGGCGGGACAAACATTTTTTGAAAGTGAAACCACCACAGTACAGTAAGGTACTGTTCTAGTGGAGCAAAACAGTTGATTTAAAATATTTTACATGCTGTATTGTTGTTTATTTGGAGCAGGGACAGTGAATAGGGAGAAAAGGGGCAGAGTAGTTGAGCATTTAATAACAGAATCCCATTGTTGTCCATTAAAAAATACTCCCAAAGGGAAACAACCATCTCTCCACTGAAGAAGCTCTGGAAGAAGGGCTAATAGACAAAATCACTGTAAGTTACAACCAAGGTGCCTCTTTGACAGGGTAGTTTAGGATCTTACTCTCTTCTTCAAGTTATAGTATTAATGTGGGAAAAAACATTATCTCTATGTAAGTAGTTATATTTTAACAGACAGTACTTTATGGTTATGTGTATTAGAAGAAGAAAACAACATCAATAATAATAATAAACTCAAACAAAAATGTAATTTTATGTCACTAATAAACTGCACTGATGGAGACTGTAAAATCAATATGAGAAGCAGGTTGAACTATATATAAATGTTATATTTTTAATGTTATATTGAAATGTCAAAGTCTGTTCAATAGCTTCATTATAACATTTGAAAATGTATATATTTAAATATTTTTCTTAACAAAGTTCCCTCAATAAACTAGTTTTCAGTAATATGAAAAGGCCTATCTGTTTGTATGCACTGAATCCTTTTACTGTGGTACACAGTGGCTTAGGCTATCATTTTTATTTTGAACTGTACTGGTTTCATGGTATGTGACACAAGACACTGTTTGTGTTACTGCTGAGTCACTAATTACCAGCTCTGGAAACTTTCATACAAAGAAATATATGGCTCCCGTACTTTATATGGGTTCTCTATTACGTCGTCAAACTTTTAAAAGTTCGAACGCCATATGGTCGAACCCATATGTTCAAACTTTTAAAAGTTCTAACATGTTAACAGAGATCTCCGTTCAGTGCAGAAAGGGAAGATTTCCCTTTACTGCACTGTAGTGCGGTCTCAGAATTGGCATATTTAAAGAGCAGGGGGTGCAGGGGGGCTTGGTCCCTTGTTAGGAAAGTTTTTTCTGTTTTTAATTTTTTTCTGTCATTTTCAAAATTTTAAAAGTTTGAACATATGGGTTCAACCATATTGTGTTCGAAATTTTAAAGTTTCGATAACATAATATGAACCCCCTTATATGTACACTTTTTGTAGATGTCATTTACTCAGGCAAACCAAGTGATGCAGTTCAATAACAAAATATATACGCTGTCTACAGGGTATTTGTTATACACAGAGAAACAGTAGTATAGTTCATTGCCTAGTAACATTTCTATATCACTATTAAAATCTCTGCTAATGGTATAGAAGGTATTGAGGACCATCTAATTACCATCAGCAGAAGTAACTGGATAATATATTTGATGTATAAAAATGACTACATTTTTATTGAAACTTACATTTTCTTTAACTTTTCCCATGCTACTTTATAACTACGTCCATTATCTGTTGGCTGCTGTTTATTATGTGTGAAGTATTTTTTTCATAGGTGACACAATTCATGCTGTAAAATACCATAACAAGCATTCTTCTAACGTGCCTAAAATCATTCCATTCTGAAAGCTAAAGACTACATAGGGTTTTGTTACATACCAGCCAAACTCTGGCAAGCTGTTTTCATTTGTAATTTATTATAATTCACAGTATGTGATAGTCATATTGCTGAACTTATTGTAAGGTGACTGTTAAGACTCCTTAAGCCATAGCATTTCTGTATGATTACTTATAGTATTTCACAGCCAACTCCTTTTCATCAGTTACTAATACAGAATATTGAAACTGAACTGCTAGTATGTGCATTAGAGTGTGAATTCTCACAATATTCTGCTTTGGTAGCTGTTTCTACTGGGTCAGTATGCTGGTGACATATGGGCACATTTCTACTGGCTTTCTTCGGTGATCCTTTGGGGCAGGTAAGTACCATTGACAATTTACAGGTACATTTACACTGTTCACATTGCTTAATCTATGGCAGTGAGGTGTTTGCTATTGGAAGCTAGAGTTACGTACTGCTTTGGCAAGAGTATTTTATAAGAGTTTAAATTAGTTTATTTTTAAATACTTAGTATAAATATTACTAAATGAATGACTGATAGTCAAAGTTTGCAGTACTGAAAGAAAACCTGTAGTAGTTAATAAGGCATGATCCTTCACATTGATGTACCATTTGTGCTACTGTAGTGTTATATAGAATGTGCTGTGCCTTCTGTCAGAAGCTGAAGAAATGTATTTTGTTTTAAGTAGTGTCACACAAGAGGTGCAATTAGCGCTATTTAAATAGTCAGCATAAACTGCATTAAATAAGTGACTGACTGAGTTTGTAGTAATGAAAGGTTGTAATGCTTGTACACTCACACTCCGGAAGGTTTTTGTCACTTTAATGCTATATTTTCTGAAAAGAACTGCTAGAATATTATGGGCTCTATGAGCTAGTGACTATATAATAGAAGCATTCACTGCATATTTAAGTGCAATGCAGAGAAATTGCCGAAGATAAAAATTAGAAACCAATGACAGAACCTCTTTACAAAAATTAAAGTTTGTTTGCAACTGAATTGAGCTGTAATACCACTGGAGATTTAAGTGTAGGCTATGCTTATAATAACCTTTCTCTAATAATACAGCCTAAATAATATTACATGTTAATGACTATCTTATCCACTAAATAGAAGGCAGACTCAGTGAATCAGGTGGTTTTTATCTTTTCTTAAAATCTGTGTTTATATGTCTTCATTTGCAGTCGAGTCAACAGTAATATTTAGTGAGGCAATTTAATTAGCAAGTTGCTGCTGGAGTCCCAGTATAAATACTGCTATGGAAAAAGCAGCTCACTGTGGGTAGTTTCATTTATGAATAATTATATTAAAGAGTGAATGCCATAAGAATGTATTCTGATAAATAAAAAGTCAAAATAAGCAATACTTGTGGGGTAGTATCCTGTGTAAGGTGAATGTCATCTGCAAAAGCACTATAAAGTAGCTACACGTAGTTCATTGTCAGTATTTTACATAACTAGATGATAAAAAAAATATCCTTAATTAAAGTACCTTGGAGTTAGTATTAGATTCATGATTGTCTTTAATAGTTTATGATGAGATGATGAAAAGTGCAATTCCTAATAGGAGTGGTTTCAATGTGTATAACATTTTCTTTACTGGCATAATTTCTAAGTCCTTGAGTCTTGCTTTAATTTAATAAGATTTCATTTTCTGTCTTGCTACCGCTGTAAGACGATCTAAAGAATACAATTAAACTTGTAGATCATGTTGGCCTTTGCGCTGGAATTAATGAACAATTGAACAATGTTACAGTGCGGCATATTTCAAGCCTTCCATGCAATAAACCTAATTGACAGTTGCATGCCATCACTGTAATGATTTGCTTGCAAACATTCTAACTATTTCAGATGTCAGTACAGTGTCTGAATAAAGCATGTAAAGTTAAATATTGTGTTACCGTTGCACTGATGATGACAAAGTTTTAACTGACCTTGGTAAGAATGAATGCATGTATTTTTTTTTTGTTCTTATGACTGCTTTGTTTTACAAAAATAGTTGGCAAATGTCCCAGTTATTTAGGGCTGTAAAGGCAGCAAATTACCTGATATCTTCCTGCTTTTTGAAAAAAGAATCCATCAGTAGTAAATATTAAAACTTTGTTCTACAAGTATTGAAGAGTCAAGTGAGCAATGTATGCTTAGTAGTCAGTTCATCATAGGTACTGCTCTGATCGATTTATTGGCAGATTTATTTTGTCTTATTGTGTTTGCATACATTTATAAGATACTTAATTATCATGAAGACAGTGATAAATGCTTATTAAATAAAGAAAAATAAATTGAACTAAAATGGAATGAAATAAGACAAGCACTGTTAAAATTGTGCATCAGTGTTAATACTGAAACACAGCTTTTTCTTCTCATACCTGGTAGGCAGATTCACAATTAGGGAGAGAACATGCTACTTCATACTTCAAACTGTCCAAGGTCTCTCTGTCCACACCATCTTCTTAAGCAGAAAATGCAGCAAAAAAGCTTTCTGTTTTGGGCCCCAGTCTCTGGCAATCCATATCCCCTCTATCATAGGTGTCTAATCTCCATCAGTAAAAAAAAAAAAAGTCCAGTGTCACTGCTTCATTAAGGACACAATTTAAACTCCATCAGACATCAAGCTCATTTACTCTATAAGTTCCTAAAACTCTCTTTGTTATTACACCCATCTCACCCCTCATTTAACACCACCCCTCGATAACCTCTACCTCTTTTGTTTTACCCCTATCCCATCTTCAGTTGATGAGAACACTCTCTTAATCCTTTGTGGCAAAATACTCATGCCTTCACCAATATCTTTTAAATGCATAATTCTATCTAGTATTCTGACTTCATTATGTCTCTAACTACCTCCACCTGTCCTTTGTAAAACACCTGTACTGTAAACTGGCTACATTTTCTTCCTCTAAACAGGACTTCTCTATAGCTCTGTTTATTCTCCTTATAACTCATATATGTCTTATTCATCTCCAGTGCCATAATTGTCACTCAATTTCCATTCAAAATTCAATGTTTTTATCTCTTGTAAATGACCTTTAAATTGAAACTGCACCTTTTCCAATGTATGATATTTATACACCTATGCTTTATGTAGCATACAGTCACTTTTTGTGTGGTGTTTGTATGTTCTCTCTGTGCCTGTTTGTTTCTCTGGATAATCCAGTTTTGTCTCATTCTGATTGATTGATTAACTGATTAATCGACTACACAAAACTGTATAAATATATTGTATCTATTCTTGCTCTTGTGTTGTGTTATATGGCTGAAAATGGCATGAGAAGCATTGGTTCACTTATGCAGACAGCAAATAAATAATTAAATCACACACTATGTAGATATGCCTTTGGGAGAACTTTTTGGCAGAATTCATACTATTTTTGTATAGTTAAGTAAGAAAAATATGCCAATGGGTTTGATCAGCAACAGTCTTTAAAATATATTAACTGGCAGATAATATTAATGGGGCCTCTACAGATGGCCAAAACACAGTTTTGGAAAATGTAATTCACCATCCCCCGGATTCACTAATCTTCCGTAGAGGACTAGTCTAGTCCTGCATGGAAGCGGCCATTTAGGAGGAGGACAGAAGCGCACCATGCATATTAATGAAGGTGTGCTGTCTGAACACCTAATCCTACATGGAGAGTGGACCAGTGCAGGGGGCGTGTCTGAGAGCAGAACTCTCAGAATAAACATGCCCCTGCAAAGCAGAACATCAGAAAGTGTAAATAAATGAGCAAGACTGCTCATAGGTGTCCACATATCCCCACCAACAGTCCCCCATGTATACAACAGCAACAGGACATAAAAATAAAAAGAAGAAACCCCTGTATTTTTTTTACAACTCCGAGTACAGCTAACCGTAGGTGCGCAGGTGTGCCCATTGCTTAGCTATGGTTAAAGCAGCGTAAAAGGCTGAAGAGGATAACAAGGAAGATATATGCAAATGACACAGCACAGCAATAGTGTAGTGGTCAGAGCATCCGCCTAACGAGCAGGCATTCCCAGTTTGAGTCCCACTGCAGCACATATCATTTTCCATGTGAAATCTGTATATGAACATTTTCTTACATTTTTTTGCTGTATAACTTACTAAATGACATTTAAATGTGAACTGGAATACTGCATTAAATGCACATGTGAAGTGTCAGTGTCATAATAAATAAGGCACTAGTAAGCAGGTTTAAGCACAAATAAGCAGTAGTCAGCATATATAAGCACTAGTAAGCGTGTTTAACTGCATTTGCGCAGGGGTAAGCATTGCCTACACAGATCAAGCAGAGTAAACGATGAGTGTAAGAACCTGTAACCGGAGGTTACCATTGCTTAGCTCCATGCAAACACACGCACACCCGCTTACAACAGCTTTAAAGTGCCTTAATCACTCTGTACCCAACGGCCCGTGTTCTGCCCGGCAACAAAATAAACAGCTTCTGCAAGGCTTGAACTCAGGTCCCTGTATACCACAGTTTCATTAGTTAACCACTAAGCCATCATAGCAATACATACAAACGCGGTATTTGAAAACTAATCCTCACCACAGTAAAATCAAACCAAACATGTGAACTGAATCTATGTACAGTGTGATGTTGTGTAACCTGCCACAGAACATAAATATGTGAACCGGAGTACTGCAGTAAGCATAGATCTGAGGTGTCATTGTAGTAAAATGTAGAAGTCCCCAGGACCCCATACAGTGTATGTACACATGAATCACGGATACCAGACACATATATAACCCATAATGAATAATAAATTACTACCAAAAGGCAAATATACTGCTAATTAACTATTAAGCAATGCTAACCACAGCACAGCTCAACTCAGTAAGTGTAAGCAATGTGTAGGAGAGCCAATTCAATCTGCCTAGTGGTATACCTGTTTAAACAGTGCCAACCTTATGTAAGCAGGTGTGCCCATAGCTTAGCATTTTCAAAACCGGCCAATCATGGAAAAGTGCGGGTAATTGGCCGTATTTAAACCCCACAGGTGGGAATACTTCCCATAACTGCTTGTAGCTTCCTACTGCAAGCAGAATGGCTGGTGTGGGTGAAGGCACTCGATCTAGAGCGCAGCGCTGGGGCATCCAGGAGTCAACATTCATGGTATGGCTCCTGGTAAAACACCATGATCAGAGACTACTGCAAGGCCAGTACCAGGGCTCACAGTACAAAACAGAGGCCTGGGACAGTCTCACCCATGACCTCACCAGTGCCACAGGTATCCCCCGGACTGGTGAGCAGGTCAGGCACCACCATGCTGACCTGAAGTGGTGGAAGGGGGATGTCCTGGAACAGCGGATCCAGGAGCCTCGGCAGTTGTCTAATGCCCCAGTACTGAGTAAGTACTCATTGTACTAAGTAGTTAATAATTGCCTAGCTTGTGTATACTATGGGTAGGTATGGCTAAATATCACTGTATTTCTCTGACAGCTGCAGATGAGCGGGCTGTGAATCAGCAAGCCCATGATGCTAGGTTGCAAAGGCTGCGTCGTGAGGCAGGTCAGTAATCATTCAGCATGTACTGTCAAAACAAATAAATATAAGAACCTTAGAAAGTATTGTACCAGTGGAAATAAATGTGTAATATACTGTGAATAAAGGTGTTTACTCTTCTGTCATATGTTGTTGAACTGTTGCACACTATAAATAGTACTGTTGTATTAAGCAGTGTTACCCACACTGTGGTATGCAGATAAAATGTGTATGAAGTTCAGTATAACAATGTCGGAAGTGCCAATAGGTCAGTCATATTGTACAAGTGAGGGAGACTTACACAGAAAACAGTAGAATGCTTCACATCATTTCCCTCATAGCACAGTGTACTGTGATTTTTTGTCACACACAGCAGGGGTTTGAATCCCGGGAGTGCTAGTAAGTTGTATGCATAATCATACCCCAAAACTGTACAGATTTTGTTACAATGTTCAGATATAAAGCTGTATGCATAATTACACCCAACAACTGTACAGAATTTGCTAGAAAGTTCAAAAAGAAAGTTGTATGAATATTCATACCCCACAACTGTTCCAATCTGTCCAGCATGTCCAGATAAATGGCCCACATCACCAGCCTGGTACCCTGTTCCCCTGAAAAATCAGTGTGATGATCCAAGAAATGTAGGCAGCTGTTAATGACATATAACTGATAGTCAGACGTGTACATACTCAGAGAATGTATATGAAAACAAACCTGTCATTCTAGCACCTCACCCAAATTGTATGACAGCAATTCACAACATATGTTGCATTAACACCTGCATCTTGTCATGCCTGTATGTAAGACACAGGTCATGTATATAATAATCTATAAACATACTAGTGTATAATATAAGGCCATTGGGTAGTGTAATAATACATGTAAGGGACAGATCAGTGCAGTGACTAAGAATGTTGTAAAAACTACAAGGATATATCAGTTGTTAATTGAATCTCTCTCTCACCCCTACCATATGTGCAAAAATAACACAATGACACACCTCAACTGGTATGTGTACACTCCAAACTTATGTTGAGACACATGTCCTAATGGTTTATAAATATTCACATTTGCTTGTATGCATGTTCCATGCTAAAATACACCCATATTGGTGGCTTGTTGCCATCAATGAAGCCTACATGCTGTTGTAATGGCCACTGTTGTTCCATATATGCATGTGTTCTGCTTGCTCTGCAACTGTGTTATATCTGGTGTATTGGGTTAATGGGAATACCTATGCATGCTGTTATAACTAATCCTGAATTCTGTTGACTATTACTAACCCATATCTGTCATAAACCTGCTACAACATAGCTTGTATGGGAAGGCCGGTCGCAGCGGACCCACCTGTCCCACCTCAGCTGGCCATGGCACCGGGCACCAGCACTTCTGGGGCCCAGCCTGGACCTCCTCCTCTGTTGACCCTGCACCACCTTTGGGTAGAACCACTGCAGGGGCTGGGGCTCGCCCCCTCCTGGGAGAGGGCGCTGAGAGGAACATGTCACCCATCATCAGGTCCGGGCTGTGGTGCATAGGGAGCTCGATATGGAGTTTTGAGACTGGCTATGCCAGCTTGAGGGCCGAGTGGTGCAATTAGAGGGTGAACCTGCCCCTCCTACACAGACCCCAGCATAGGCCACCTTTGGGGCTGTGAAGGTGCAGTGGTACCTGCCCATGGGTGGGGACCTCAGTCCCACTGTTTCCATTTGGGGGCTCATGGGCTTGCGACTTCCAATCACCCCTCCCATCCAAGGTGCCCCCCCACATGTGTCATATACCGCCCCTGTATGCTGTCTTGTCTGTCATCCTACCCAACATATCCTTCCTGAGAATACCTTCTCTCCTTCCCCAACATCCCACTCTCACCTTAAAAAAAAAGGGCAATCTGTTCCTCAAAAAAAAATTCATGCCCCATACATAGCTGTCCATTTTGCACACATGTCCACTGGGCACATGTAATCTGGTCTAATTGGCATCACAACATATTATTGTTGTCTTCACCCCTCTCCCATGGGTTGGGGTGTTCAAATGTACCTCCAAATTCATTGCACATACACAGCTGTTGCTGTAGAAGAAATGGGCAACTATGGACCTTCCCTACACCCTTCCTGCACATCCCTAGCTATCTTGCCTACTGTCTTTCCCTCTTTGTGCCCCTTTTTCACCACTTTCCTATCAGCCCTTTTTCTTTTCTTTCAAAGAAATTAGCATAGGGGTAAGTGGGAGTAGACACTTTTAAGCAGCAGTAAGCGGGTTTCATCCTGTTTGCATGGGGCTAAGCACTGCCTACACAGGTTAAGCAATATAGAAGCTAACTGACTATAAGAAACTGTAACCGGCAGTTGGCAGTGCTTAGCTCTACGCAAACCCATGCAAACCCGCTTACAACTGCTTTAAAGTGCCTTAATCACTCTGTATCCAGCAGCCAATGTTCTGCCCATGTTCTGCCTCTGCAAGGCTCAAACCCAGGGCCCTGCACTCCATACACAAAGTGATTTACCACTAAACAATAGCAGATATACATAACCCTGATGTTTTCACAAACATATCATCCAGCACAATCAGTCAACTGTACAGGAAATGTAGTAATATCATACCACACAACCTGTTAATGCAAGAAGTCTGGACAAAGTGTGCCACAATGTGGATATAAAAAGGTTGTCAACTATTGCTCTAATACACTTAAAATGTTGCTAGTTACACAGTTATATGTATTAGAGCACATATGTTGAAGAAGATGAAGTCTGAAACAAAAGTGTTGGAACTAGTTACTGCCTTCAATGCTGCAATCATCCATGTCAATTGCCAAGAGAAAGAGGTACAGTCCAAAATATGAAACAAACATGCATGGGCATATGGACAGATATATATATCTGTAAATGTAGACAGATAGACAGCTATATATATATAAATATATATATATATATATATATATATATATATGTATATATATGACTCACAAATAATCATATAACATCAATTGTATATAGATAGATAAATATGTTCATATGTATGTATATATATATATATATATATATATATATATATATATATATATATATATGTATATATATAAATACATATATATATATATATATATATATATATATATATATATATATATATACATATAGCTATATGAGATATATATAGGTACATACACATATACACAGACAAAAGGTATTAGTAGCCATACATATGTAGAAGTAGTGTGGAAGTACTGGGTGCAAAGTATATCCCTCAGCCACAAGCCCTGAAACTGGCACCTGTGAAATGTGTAGTGTGGCAACCATTCCCACAAATCAGAATACTTACATTAAACATATACCCACCCACAATTCAAAGGACATGACACGACACACAGTTATGCCTACACAGAAAACCTTTATTTGTGTGTGTGTGTCTTTCGGCTTTTCCCGGTTAGGGATCGCCACAGTGGAACTTCGGTCCACTAATGATTGGCAGTAGATTTTTACATACCAGCTTGCAGGGCCTAATGCACAACCTTCAATGAAGGAATGCCCATTCACACATGTTGCCACACAGAAGATGCTCTAACTGAGAATCAAACGGGCAACGTCTAACTGTGAGGCGACAATGCTACCGCAGCACCACCACCGCAGTTATACAATAATGTATGCCAGTACTGACACCACATAAACTTTGAAATATGTAATCAGTGATGAATGCAAGGCCCACACATAACAGTAGATGCAAGCAATGTGGATATATACTATACTATGCTGTCCAGGCCAAGGCCTTCAATTAGTACAACAGTAGGCACAGATTTGCCTTCAAGATAAGTAAAAGATAAGTAACAATCAACAATTATAGATGTAGTTCAGCAGCCTCCAATTACACCCTGTAGTCAAGCCCCAGGGGGAAATGTAGCACTTGTGGTAATGTCACAATATTTCGTACATAACATTGCTTAACCTAACATCTCACTATCACACTGAATGACCCTTGTCGTAGCACTTATATTCCTGAAAAGGTGTCACAGCCTAGGTTAATAGCATTGAACCCCCCCCCCCACCATAAAAGGCTGTACAAGGGCAAGGAACACTGTGTACCACACACTAACTTCTGGAATGTACAAGGGCACATATGTGTTGTCCAGCTGTTGCCCCCATATATATGGACTTTGCCCAACAGTTGATGTGGGAGTCCATGACATGACTGGGATGATAGCAGTAATGCTAGCAGTAAATAATGATAGGCCATTACCTAACAACCCCTGTCTGTATCACAGCAGGACAAAGACTGGCATATATGTGTAGGACAGAGGCAGGAACATAGGGCCATATTTGCATTATTGCTGCTACACACCCTGAAAATTGCTGGTGTTAAAGGATTTGTTGTAACATACCCTTATGCAGAAATATGACATTGAAATACAAATGGATGTAGCCATGTACTGATAGCACTCAACAGACAGAATGCCACTGATATATCTGGGACAATACCTGTGTGGTGCACAAACAAAACCAAACAGCCAATCCTCTGGCTATCATATGGATAGGCCCACAGTTGAAAGCTACACACGACATCACCATTGTCCATAACACTACTCAGCTCCCTCATGCACACACACACCACACACACACACACACACACACACACACACACACACACACACACACACACACACACACACACACACACACACACATTGTCAATTGTATGGCTCAGCCTAGGCCTCTGGCAAACCAACAACACACCCTGTGCATATGATGATGCCTGTGCCACATCCTGTCATCCGTAACATTGATGCAAGGACAGGCTAACATGGTGCTGATGCACAGGGTGACTGTACAACAGTGTAGCAGTGGAATGCTGTGTAGAATATTGTCAGCAGTAAAGTGAAATGCTAACATCCTGGAAGGTGTAGCTGTGCAGTCATTATGCATTATAGTTGTAATTAACAATGTTGTATTGTTTTCACCATTATCTGTTCTGATTGTGCTGGGGTTGTCCATGTACCACATGGCTGATGGGTGTAGTGGTGAAGCAGGCCTTCTACAGTGGACACCAGTAAGTGTAGTGGGTGGTACACATGACATGGCTGGGTACAACACACAGAGCCTTTGGTTTGGATGCAGTACAGATACAAGACTGTACACATGGCGGTATGTCCCCATGCAAGTAACACATCTGTTGACCATGTAATCCCAGCAAGACAGGATAGGCACAACCACACATTGGTATATATGCAGTCTGCTATTTGAATGACATTGAACATGCCAACAGCAGGGAGTATGTCCCTTTCCCCACTCTACTGCGATCCTCACCTCAGTAACATGTGTGTGCCAATGCCGGTGGCATAGCCCTACACTTAGGAGGGTGTGAGGTGCTCTACTACTGTGAATGATGTAAACAACAACTAACCAACCTGATAACATACACTGTACAGTATTACAGACAGCTATGTGGGAGATAGATTCAACAGTAACTGCAATGATGGTGGATGTGTCCACAACAGCCACATCCAGTGAGTTATATCAACCCCAGTATTACTGCACACCTCTACAGTGTGGAGGAGGGCATTAACACATCTATGACCTGTCTATGGGATGGCACCTGTGGAATTTTGGCATTTGCCAAGCAGTCCTGGTGGAAACATATTCTGTGAACGGAGGTAGATCCCTTAACATCTACACACATTCCTACATGTGGAATGGTGTACAAAAGCCTGCTGTGATCTACATAGGCTGTGTGCACCTCCTAACCCTCATCTACACCTGTCATGATTGCCTCAAGGAAGTATAGCAGGTTCAGGTTGTATTCTCTGCCTTTGACAAGTCCAACATTGGCGGGGTCCAGGGTTTTAAGATCACCAGTGACAGTGGCCATGGGTTCATTGTTGATATGTTCCATGTCCCTGCAGACCAGGCTCATCGGGCTACTGGGTGGTAGTTCCCAAATGACATGGTGGATTTGTGGTTGCCCTTGCCAACACTGGTGAATCCATTGTCAGGTATAGGCAAGTTGAATCATATGAGGGATCCCAGCTATGTACTGCGGCTGCCCAGGGGGTCCCACAAGCATGACACTTCACTTGATTGTACTGCATGATATGTTAGTAATCCCAGCCTGACATCCTACATTTGAGATGGAGTACTGTTAACATGTACTGCCCTTGTTGTGTAGGGTCCTGATTATGGGATCTGCTAAGGTTGGTAGTGTATTGCAGGCCAGATGTGTTTGGCTATGGGGGGGGGAATAACTATCTGTGCCAGATGTATGCTGTTTGGGTCTCTCAAACCCATTAATGGAGCATGTGGACATATATGTTTTGGTTATGTTCCCAATTTCATCTACAGATGTATGTCCATATATACCTATATAGATATATATGGGTTTACCTTTGAAAGGGAGACAATCATTTCTCCGCATGGCCCTTTCTGTGAACCAAAAGGACAAATCCGTCATTTTGAATTGCACTGAAGTTAAAAACTCAGCAAATCAAAAAGCAGATTTGCTGATTTTCGAACTACAAGTTGGAATACATATTGTAATGCAGGGGGGCAAGCCCCCCTGCACTCCCCATCTGGGGGGCTGCACCCCTCACACCCCTTACTTTAATATTCTAACTCTGAGATTGCACTACAGTGGGGAAAGGGACATTTTCCCGATCCCCACTATAGTGCAATCCGCACACAAAATGCCGAATCTGCAATGAGCGAATGCATAGTGACATTCGCACATTGCACATTCAATGCATTTATTCCAAGATTGTGCAATGTTGAAAACCTAATTTCGACCTTCCAGCTTTCGGAGAAATGATCTTCTCCCTTTGAAAGGTGAACCATATATATGCTTACATATATAAATATACATATATATTTATTGCTGTATATATGTGGACATATGGATGTATACATATATATCTATAGATGTATGCGTATCTATGTATATATGTATATATTGGCATACATATATGTATATATTTCTATATCTACATCTACATATCCCCACTATAGTGCAATCCGCACACAAAATGCCGAATCTGCAATGAGCGAATGCATAGTGACATTCGCTTATTGCACATTCAATGCATTTATGCCAAGATTGTGCAATGTTGAAAACCTAATTTCGACCTTCCAGCTTTCGGAGAAATGATCTTCTCCCTTTGAAAGGTGAACTATATATATATATATATATATATATATATATATATATATATATATATATATATATATATATATATATATATATATATATATATATATATATATATATATATATATATATATATATATATATATATATATATATATATATATAGATGTATGCGTATCTATGTATATATGTATATATTGGCATACATATATGTATATATTTCTATATCTACATTTACATATATAGATATGTTATATCCATTTAAATATAAATATATATACACACAGACATACATCTACATGGTGAAATACATTCCCTGTAGTGTTGAATACCTGGGCTGGATGAAATGTTTGTGAAAACATCAAGAGTATGTATATCTGCCATGGCTTAGTGGTAAATCACTTTGTGTATGGTGTGCAGGGTCCTGGTTTTGAGCCTTGCAGAGGCAGTTTATTTTGTTTCTGGGCAGAACATGGGCTGTTGGATATAGAGTGATTAAGGCACTTTAAAGCAGTTGTAAGTGGGTTTTCTCGAGTTTGCGCAGAGCTAAGCACTGCCAGTTACAATTTCTTACAGTCAGTTAGCTTCTATATTGCTTAACCTGTGTAGGCAGTGCTTACCGCCTCGCAGACCTGCTTACAGCCACTAAAAATTGCCTTAAGCTGTCTGTATCTAACGGGCCGTGTTCTGCCCAGCAACAAAACAAACAGCGCCTGCAAGGATCGAACCAAGGACCCTGCAAAACCATACACAAAGTGATTTACCACTAAGCCATGGCAGGTATGCACAATCCTAATGTTTTCACAAACATTTCATCCAGTCCTGTAATGCAACAGTACAGAGAATATATACCGTCATCTAGATGTATGTGTGGAAATATATTAATCTGTAAACTGATACAACATATCTATATATGACATGTATATATATATATATATATATATATATATATATATATATATATATATATATATATATATATATATATATACATGTCTGTGTATATGGCCGTATGGACATGTACGCCAATCCAGTACCATGCAGTGGGGCAGCATGTAACATCAGATAGGAGTGGAGCTAGGACAATGACATCTACCACAGTCTGTACATAGTCTAATGTACATATTAACAATACACACACTGCCGATATTCACCATAAGTACACAGACCACAGTACTGTACAATCATCCACAGAATGTCCAGGTTATGTCATGAAATATAACCCCTACTGTACATAGCATGTGTAGCAGTGTGATATATCACTGGCTTGTTATCAGATATGATGACACTAATTATGGTGTCGACATATGTTTAAAGGTTGACAGAGGTGTGGCTGGAAGCACATACACAGGGCCAATATTGACATGTTGCTGTGATACCCTCATACATTTACAGTTGTAACAGGGTTTGTTGCAACATATGTCCTATGAGAGATATGAAGTCAGTAACTGTCATGCCTTCACCATCTACAGACTGCAATCCTGACACTACCTTCTGCAGTCCACAGATAGATTCTCTGTGGCTAACACATGAAACCAAAGGCACAACACTGGCCAGTCTGCAGATGACCCTGCAGATGGGGATTCCTCATAAACATGGAACTGACATGGCAGGCATTGCAACATGTACGACAGCCATATCCAGACAAACACTGTTAAACCAACATTACTCCAAATGCAGTATAGCCGCACATACAGTCTGTAGTCAGGTCAGGCACATCCCCCTCCTGTTTGTTGGCCTCTTTCCACAGTGTATGTTGTTAGAGGTAAATACCCAATCCATCTGAGATGCTGTTTGCCAAACAACACATCTAGTTTCTGCTCACAGTGAATGAAAAGGGCCAACACCACCATGATGTTCCTAGATATTGGAGTCTGATTCCATGCAATTGGCTATGGGAATATTACCACAGCTGTTCCACATGCAATCAGATAGGGGAGGGCTGCAATTCATGCAGAGGCCATCAGCTGATCCTGAGCATCACTTAAAATACACATGCTGCTGCCTAAGCATAGCAGGTGTGGGTCTCCACATCCACCAGAGAGGGGGTGGGAGAGACAGACAGAGGCAAATAACTGTCAGGGAGGGATGGGAGAGTAAAACTGTAACATGTTTGTGTCACACACCTACCAGCACAGGGTATCAACTCCCCCAACAAATATGTAGTGCTATCACAGATGCAGTTATTGGATGCACCACATGGGTTACCTGTTGTGGAGCACTCAAAACATATATGTGATGGTGAGTGACATCTGCAACAGGGATACGGTACATATAAGGTAGGTGACGTACACGTGCCTGTCTGCATGAACAGGTGCCAGCGTCAACACAGTTACAGTCTTACAGTGACACACACACATGAACACACTTGGCAGGGCCAGGAGTACACCTCATCAGTAGTGGGACTGCCACAACACATCACTGTGCAGGAATCACATGCACCACATGGGTCATACAGAGGTCGTAAGGGCAAAGATTATGAGGAGGTGTCAGACACTGGGCAGCATGCTTCAGTATGCCCATGGGGATTGTAGTGAGTGTGGATGTGGCCATACGCACCATACAACACACACACACACAAACACACTGGGTGGCAGTACTGACATGCATGGGTGCATGTCTGTACGGGTATGTGGTGGTCAACTGTGCCAGCAGGCTATATAACGGTAGATTATGGGTATACCTTGACATCACATCACATGACAATGGTCTGCATTGTGGCTGAGGGCTGTTGTTTCTGCATTTGTCCACACAGGTGGGTATTGTATCCCCCATCCAGTCACCTGGGTGACTATTGTGTGTGGCCAATGCTGTGCATCGCTTGCCATGTATGTGTTCCTTAGTCCATGACATGGATGATGTCTAGGATGTGCACAACTCCCATATGCATGTACAGTGACATGTGGAACTGTACCTGGGGTGTCTGGCCCATGTTGTGAACACGGATTATCATCAGATGTGGCAGTCTTGCGCACCTGTGGCAGGAACTGGTAATGGGCAGCAGGTTTACCCTGTACCTACATTGATAGCATGCTAACAGCATTCCCTGGTGTCAGTGGCATATGTCCATACAGGGCATGTTGTCAGGCATGGTATGTCCATTGTGGGTCACATGTGAAGGCACCACAGGTGGTGCAGGTGTCCATTGGGGAACATGGGGAGGTGCACTGTCTGCATGTACGTGCATATTGGACAGATGGGCAAGGTGACATGCCCTCTGTAGCCCACTGCTATCACTCCATAGTCACTATCGGTGGCCAATATGCAGTGTACTACCCACATATTGGCTGTTGCCTAGGCATGTGTGTATGACACATGGGTAGAGAGTGTGATCTGGGTAATACTGGGGTTGCTAACTGTAATTGCCTGGCCTTGATGTCACATGTATGGGTATGGCTTTGCACCCCAGCCTCTCAACTATTTTACATATGTTATCCCAGTACGGTTGACACTGTGATAAATAGTAAGGCCACCATATAAGAAATATGCAAAACCCGCTCCCCATTGGCCACGGGTGTCACACACTCACAACCACCTCTACACAGGATATGGGTTACAAACACACACACACACACACACACACACACACACACACACACACACACACACACACACACACACACACACACACACACACACACACACCTGTCATGTCTTGGAGTAGACCCCTACCTAACTAGTTTATTACACTACAGCATTACACAGTTATAGTTTGCTCCACGGATATTACTGGAGTATTCCTTCCCCAATGGATGACATCAGCAGGATTACCAAAGTATGGCATTTCAAATGTACTACAAGTGAGTAACCTAAAATGCATTGCTCCCTACAAAGACAGGGAAACATACACAAAACATCCACAACCAACATGTGTGGGTATAGAACCCCTGACCAAGGTCAATATTACACTACAGCATGGAGCTGTTATAGGACGCACCACAGGGATTACTAGAAAACTCCTTCCCCAAAGGTGCATTTCACAATGGATGACATCAGCAGGATTACCAAAGTAGGGCATTTCAAATGTACTGCATGTGACTAGCCTATACTGCATTGCTCTGTACACAGACATTGGAACACACACAAAACAGCCAGAACTGCCACACTCCAGCAGTACGCAGTTACCGGACGTGCTACAGGGATTACTGAGCTACAACCTTCCCAAAGGTGTATTTCTAGGTTGATGACATCAGCAGCCTTGACAAAGTGGAGTATATGAATTGTAAGGAGTGTGAGTACCCTAAAAAGCATTGCTCTCTACAGTCAGAGGCAGACAGACACAGACACACATTTGCCATGTCAGACACACACACTTGCCATGTCTGGGGTTAGAACATCTACCTAACTACTTTTACACACTGCAGCATTACGCAGTTACAGGATGCACTATGGAGATTACTGGGCTACAACCTCCCCAGAGGTTTATTTCTAGGCTGGTGACATCAGCAGCCTTGGCAAGATTGAGTATATGAATTGTAAGGAGTGTGACTGCCCTAAAAAGCATTGCTTTCTACACAGTCAGAGACAGACAGACACAGATGCACACTTGCCATGTCTGGGGTTAGAGCTCCTACCTGACTACTTTATCACACTACAGCATTACACAGTTATAGCACATGTCACATAGATTTCTGGGATGTTTTTACCTCAAAGGTGTTTTTCACAGTTGATGATGTCAGCAGACATGCCAAAGTAGGGCGATGGAGGTTGTAGTGCCTGTGAATGGCCTCAAAAACATTGCTCCCTACTCTGACAAAGGAACACACACAGACATTCACATTGTCTGGGGATAGAACCCCTACCTACCTAGTTAATTACACTACAGCAATATGCAGTTATAGCGCATGCCACAGATATTACTGGAGTACTCTTTTCCCAAAGGTGTATATCACATTGGATGACATCAGCAGCCTTGGCAAAGCTGAGTATATGAATTGTAAGGTGTGTGAGTACCCTAAAAAGCATTGCTCTCTACACAGTCAGACACGCACATGAACACACACACTTACAGTTGCTAAGTCTGGTGTTAGAACTCCTATCTAAGTACTTTATCACACTACAGCAGTACACAGTTAAAGGACACGCTATGGAGATTACTGGGCTACTACTCTCCCAAAGGTGTATTTCACATTGGATGACCTCAGCAGGCTTGTCATAGTAGGGCTATGGGGGTGTGTGCATGGGCCATAACCCATTCATCTAGGGGTTGACACGCCACATGCGGGCACATACGAGGTCATATGCCACAGGTACGTGTATACAGCTGCCAGATGACTACTTCCTTGTACAGTCATGTTGCACAGCTGGCACGTGCACCACATAGTCTGTAATGCTGACAGATTCTGGTGGCTAGTATCTCCAGTGAGTGACATCTGCACCTCATGTGTTTGGGGCCCTCTGGCTGTGTGCTGGGTGGGACAGGCCTGGATGGCTCCTTGTCACAGTCACCCTCTTCCACACATCTATGTGCATCTATCTTTGGCTTATTATAGTGTGTTGTCCTGACATATATGTCTGTATTCCTATCCACTGTGTGTGCAAGGCATGAGTGGTGCATACGGATGAGTGTCCGCATTGACAACTGCAACTGCCAGATATGTCTGATCCACTAGTGTTTGCAGTCATGGGCTTCATATGTTTAAGTGTGTGAGCATGCCCAGTATGGCCATCTGTAATGAATGTGTGGATCGTGTCCAGGTAGTTTGTGCTGCAGTGCTGACCTTTGTGTCGTACACCGACAGGTAGCATGCTGTATCTGCAGGGTATCCATTGATCATTTGGCTTTGACTGTTACTTCATTTCTGCATAGCGGGGGGGGCACACCTTACTATTTCTACATTTCTACACAGGGTTGGGGGGGCACACCTGCCTGTTTTTACATTACTATGTAGGATGTGGGGGGCACATGTGACACTTGTACACATTTGCTATGACTGTACTGGTATGTCAGGTACTCCATTTCATTCTGTACTGCTAACTATCATGCTGACTAGAGGCATGCCAGTGTACTACAGATGATGCCTTTGGTTTCCCTACATATTATTGCCTGACTTCCTACCCTTCAGAACTAACATCCCACTGCCTGCCCTGCTGTGGTCTGTCTGCATAGGCCTGCGGGGGAGGTTACCCATAGCCATCATTCAGGAGCCATGGCTCAGACTCTGTTTGGGTTTGTCTACATCTGTCCTGCTGGCTGAGACTGTTGTTGGGTATGTGAACCTTCCTGACTGGCATGTGTGGGTCTTATGGACACACATGTCACTCAGCCCATTTTTTGCAGTAGGTTTTGTCACCCTGTGTAGTACTGGCTACTATGGTGACTCCAGCATGTGTTACAGATGTCATGGTGCCACTATGGGTGTCTACTGCCTGCTCTCATAATATTTGGCCACCCAATTCCTTTGCATGCTCACATCCATACCATAGCTACAGGTAACAACACATTCTACTCCATTTGGCAATTGGTAGGTTGACTGACTTACCTTGAGGGTGTGCCAAACCTGCGGATGGTACTGGAGGGCTGCCTATGTCGGATGCACATAGTACACTCCCTATACATGGTTGAGCACAGGTAGTGTCATGTTTGGCATCCCTTTTACTGTATGTGTGAGTCAGAGAGAGGTGTCATTCCCTAGGTCCCTACTGTGTCAGTGCATATGCTATGCATTGCCTCTTTGCCAAGGCCAGGGCATACTGGGCACGCCTCCTTCTGCCCACTGGGGCAGGCTCAGGTTGTTCCTCCTCCGAGTCACTCTGTGCCTGTGCAGGCCTTGGCATTGGAGAGGGGCTGTGTGGCCCTGCCCCATGCTGTTCCTGCTGCAGCTGTTTCCACAGGATCATATTGTGCAGCATAGCACATACCATAACAATATGGGTACATGTAGCTGGTGAATACTGCAAGGCTCCACCGGATGTGACCAGACACTGGAACTGTGACCTGAGCATCTCAAACACATGCTCTATTATATGTCTGGCCTATGCATGTGCCTCATTATGGCGTTGTTGTTCAGGTGTGTGTGCATTTCTGATGGGTGTCATCAGCCACGGCTCCAGTGTGTACCCAGCATCCCCCGCTAGGTGACCGTAGGGGATGTTCACATTAGCAAACCTCTGGTACAGCTGCGTCAGATGCCATATGTGGGACTCGTCATAGCTTCCAGGGCAGCCAGCACACACATTCATTATAATGCCCTGGGCATCACATGTGACCTGGCAGTTGATGGAGGGGGATGCCCCTGCAGTTGATATAGACCCTACCCTGCTCACCGGGATATGCTTTGATGCATATGTGCGTGCAGTCTATAGTACCCACTACCCCAGGGTATTCAGCTATTTGGTGGAAGAGATGCATATTGCTGGTCAACACCTCACATGTGTTGAGGAAATATACGTGCTTACTGGCATGTGCTGACATGGCATCTAGAAACTAAGATGGTGGAATACTCTGGATGCTGATGCCTGTGAGATCCCCATGATATCCCCAGTTGTGCTTTGGGAGGTACCCTGTGACTAGTATACCTAGGCCTACACATACCTTGGTATCCACTGGGATGAGTTCCCCTCGGTCAGTTTGGTGTGCCAGGTGTGGCCGGCACAGCTCAACAATTTGCTGTAGGAAGTCTCTGTCCACCCTATAGCGCTCCACTTTCTCCAGCTCATGTAGCCCCTGGTAGGTTACCCTGGGTCTGTACACTCTTCTCTGTCTCCTCACTGTGGGTTGTTTGGCAACACTGACATCTGCACCACCCTCAGCCTCTTGCACATGTTGTTCTATGTTGCCTGCTGCAGCCCTTCTCATTTTGTAGGTTTGTTAAAATTTCTCCGCTTGTATACACCGGTGGTGTAGAGTGTGGGAAAAACCAGAGGGGAAGGTGTTTGCTTACTTTATAGTAGTGTTCTGGGCTGGGCTGGTCTGCTGCTTGTGTAATTGGCTGATTCTGATATATTTCACCTGCCAGCTAAGCTAGTTCTCCTTGATTACCTTCCTACTGCTGTTTTCCCTTCCCATTGCCTTCCTGTTTAAGGCCAGGGGTGCGCTGCACAAGCAGAGTGCTCAAATGTGCACAGAACTGCTATTTCCTGGTTTACTTTTTTTTTCTCTTTACAACCTGGTGTGTGGCGCGCACACCCACTTAGGCTTTGTGAAGAGTGCTAGGCAGGTTTAGACACCACCCGAGCTTAGCTATGCTAAGCTAGGAGCAATCCTGAGCCACAGGGCTCCAATCTGCTTACAGTATGCCTGACATTCCCCCCATGATGTCACCTATATCTTAGTCTTGCACCCAGCTATTCATACTCTTACACTGTTGAGACCTGCCTCACATGCTGGGGAAAACTGGGATTCACTATCCTTCCCCTCATTTGCATAGGATTGCCTGCTAATGCATAGTTACATGCCTCACACTGAGCCTCCCCTCTTGGCAACCATTACTCACTGGCCAGGTTGTCTTCTGCCTGCCACTGACTTGCATGACAGAATACTGATTTTATTTAGAATGCTTATTTTAGGTTTATTTTATTATCCCCCCCCCCGATTCCCATTTGCGCACCGCTGCCCTATGCTTAAACAGCTGAGATCAACGAAAAAAATAAAAGTTGTTGTTTTTTTTTATTTTTTTTTTATTGTTTGCAATGCCAATGGCCTTATACTTGGCCATTGGCATGCTTCCTCAATGATATGCAGCCTTTATTTGGAGCTGTCATTAGCTCCGTTTCGGATTTTGCAGAAATGTACTCGGTTACTAACCGAGTACATTTCTGCAGATAGCACTTGTCTTGCATGGACTATTGCAAGCTTCCTCTATTGCAAAATCCCCTCATTTGCATGAATTTCTCCTGAAAATGAGGTGATTTACATACCAGGGCTTAGTCTGTGCATAATTAGTGCAGGGGCTCTCGTGCATGCCCCTGCAGGCTGTTCCTGGATCGCACGGCAGACATATTGCCTGCTAAGGATCCTGCACTAATCATGAACACCGTGCAGGGCATAGAGAATCCGGGGGCATGTGTATTTTACGGGGGGTGGATGAAAAATCCATGGGGAAACCACTTGTAGTGCCCAGTTAAATGCAATGTACTTTGTGATTATAGAACCTTGTGATAGATTATATTCACTGGGAAGAGATTTGTCAATGATTAACCAGTTTGATGTACAACATTTTGTGAACTGTCTTATGCATATCTGTCTTCTCAACATTTCCTATATTCCCAAGACATGCCTGCAATAATAATACTGATAACCTAAGACAGAATATATTGGAGTCTTTCAACAATCCTTGAAATACCATGTAAAGAAGTACGCATTAAGCAGGCACTATACAGATATTGACTGATGACTGTCTACATGTCACTTTAACAATGGCAGCTTTAGTGAAGATGAAAATCTCATCCAATATGTGTGTGTGTGTGTGTGTGTGTGTGTGCGTGCGTGCGTGCGTGCGTGTGTGTGTGTGTGTGTGTGTGTGTGTGTGTGTGTGAGACCCAATAATCATCAAAAAAGAAATGTACTTTTTAGCAGGATCCAAACATCTCTACATTTCCCATGTGGAGGATGCTTATCTGCACCTTAACTTTATTATTTTAATTCTAGGTTACTCGACTGCCAAAGAAAAAGAATAAATACTTGTTTATTTTTACATAACTCTCTCTATTTGTGATAATGAACAAAATCATATTAGTCTGCAGGCCACAGATACTAAGGATGTCATTTTAGGATTTGGTGATTGCAATAAACCAGTAGCTTGGATTGACTAACAATGAGGCACTCTACAATTCAGTTTTATGGACAATGAGGCACTCTACAATTCAGTTTTATGGATTTTACCCTATGTTGAATTTTCCCGCGGTAGTGGTGCTGCGGTAGCGTTGTCGCCTCACAGCAAGACGTTGTCCCGTTCGATTCTCAGCTAGAGAATCTTCTTTGTGGAGGCATGCGTGAATGAGCGTGCCTTCATTGAAGGTTGTGCGACAGGGCTGGTAACTCGGCACGTAAAAATCCACCACCAAACATTAGTGGACCGGAGTTCTGCTGTGGCGATCCCTAACCGGGATAAGCCGAAAGACATAACAACCCTATGTTGAATTTAAGAGTATTATGTACATATCATTACCAAACTAGAAGGTGAAACTAATATATGCAGTACTTATCTACCATGAAAAGGAAAACAAAATTAAGAATCAAATGCTAAGAGCATCCCAGCCTGCTTCTGAATATATCAACATCTCTGCTTCACAAAATGGAATCTATCAACCCAGTTGCAATACAGTAAACACAGCCCAGCAGACAATAACCAGTACAGAATGTCCATATCTCAATGCACTGCACATAGTGACACACACACACACACACACACACACACACACACACACACACACACACACACACACACACACACACACACACACACACACTATTGCACCCCCCACATACTCATAAAGTGACCTCTGTTGATAACATTCCCAATTACAAAAATAAAGCAAAATGCAACAAAACACAGCTGCAACTTTCCTCTAGAAACCAGAACAAGCATCATGAAAATTTCAATAAGGCACCTAAACTACATTAAAAGCAGAATTACGGTAATATAAATTGTACTTTACATGTCTTAATTTAAAATATAAATAATAATCATATTTTTCATAGAACTAATAAGCCTACAGGATGACCCCTGAACCAACACTGGAAATAAATCCAGTCCCTCAAGCACAGGAAAGTACTTTCCACTCAAACTTAAAATTGACTCAAACATATAAAATTGGTAACAGATGACGTCCACATAAGATAAAAGAAATGCATTCCCAACCCAAAGGTGCAGGCTTAGAACATAAAAAAGAAGGATAGAGTAGTAAACTTATATTTATAAAACATGATACATAAAATGTGCATCCTTCTTGCCATAAATAGAGAAAATAATATGAGAAATAAATAATAAAAAGAAAAAAAAAATAAACAAACTCATATTATTCAAAAGTGAGCATTTATTTCAGATAATGACACAGAATGCCATTTATACTTCTTTGTGATCCTCTGAATGACTATATTGGTAGTCCTATAAGAAATATCTGTCAAGTGTCATGTTGCTGAACTACATCAGACAGAATAACGCAAAGATGAATTTAATATTAAAGATGGCCAGAATGAGCTATTTCATTCCAAATTTTCAAAATGTTTTCATGGGAACAGCCCACTGCACTCCAGACTGCCTTTCTCCCCCACAGAAAAGTTGATGTGCATTCCAGAGTGACTTCTCCCCCAGAAAGGTTGACATTTTGTGTCCAATCATATTCTCTAATAATATGGCACCCTTTTGAAGAACAGCTGGAATAAAGTCTTTAAAAAAAATCTGACCATGATCTATTTTTCTGGATATTATCAGAAATATATATTTTGTCACTGGGTTCAGATAATAAACCCTCTGGATTTAACTACACTTGCATTTCCTGTTCTGAGAAATATTGGAGTAATTCTGCATTTTGGGATACTATATAATTTATCACAATTAATTCTTGTAAGTACATATGTGGCACCTTAGTAAGAACCATGAAGTTAGCATCTTAGGTGTTCCCTAAGGGGATGGAAAGGGGGTAGAAGCCAGTTAATCAGCAGGCTTTGCTTTATTTTGGAAGACAGCTGGAAGAAGGCAATAAAACTGCAGCATTAAACTCACTGCTTGCTTATCTGTCTACCTATGTATCTATCTATCCATCTATCTATCTAAATATCTATCTATCTAATTATTTCTGTCCTTGTTTACTGTGATAGTCTATTTGAACAGAGCCTGTTTTTAAAGGAAGCCCATGCTGGAAAACTCCAGGAACTGGCTTCATGTAGGTTACATTAATGGTTTTGATCATACAAAAAAAAACAAAAAAAAAAATAAAAAACAAAAACAAGGAAGACATGATAACATTTTGTTTGTGCAAAACTAAATATATAAACCCTGTCACTATAGTTGGTATCCTACAGACTGCTAAGAGGTGACCTGTATCTGGCATACAAAACATCCATTGATGCAATATTGATGGATTTACTGGACATCAGCAAGTCAAATGGCATAAGAAATACTCAGTGCAGGGATCTAAACCTCTTCTGCAACACCAACAGAATGGTTTGGAGGGACAGATATATGTCAATGAGGATACTACTGCTCTGGGATAGACTCCCCATCGACATAAAAAAAAAACCCTCATCCCTGTCCATATTCTAGTGCAACTTAGATCTACGGATGGGAAACAGAACATTTACTCTAGAACTGCTCTCTACACTACTAATGGACAGAGAAAGCTCCTAAATGTTTCAACCCATGCATGGTCCACTCAAACTATCTATGGAATGATCCCAATTATTCTCACTAGGTGTAATATATAATGGGATGGCTAAGGCCAAACTAACACCAAATGGGGTAGGTTAATTCAAGCACCAAAAGTAAAGCTGACTAGGCTTAAAGTGGCCCACAAAGCAGCTAGTCTAGGATTTACCTATGAACCTGTATGAGGACCATATGTCTGCATACTCTTAAATCCTAAACTAGGAAACGAATAACATATTTGGCCAGTTTAACAAGTGCTTGGACTATAGGGAAAGGACAGGAAGAATTATCACAAAGTGAATATGTACATTATATACAGGGTAATAGAAAAATAAATGTGGATAAGAAAATAGATAATGTAGACCAAGTAAAGTATTGTGAAGATGACTAAGTGAAAAAAAAAAAGAATTGTAAAGTAAGCAGAGAGAAATGCATGATATATGCAGGCAGGCAGTGAATGATATGAGTGTGTGAAGGGTGTGCAAGTGAGAATGAATGAATGAAGACACAAGCAAAATTCAGGGGTTTAGGAAAAAAACACTAGTCAATGCTCAGGGTATACATAATAGAAGAATAGGTTATGAGATAGAAGTGTTACCAGTAACATTTGTTGTGCTTTCCTATGCCATAGTTATATCCCCATTTGGAGATGAGATATATTTTTACTGCTTTTTAAATTGGTTTAACTTTTGAGATTTACATACTTTCATTGCTAACATTGTTCAACAGGCTGTCTTCAGCTACTGAGAATACTGAATTGCCATTGCGGCTCTTCACTGCTGCAAGTTTGAATAATTGATTCTGTGACCTGAAGCTTTTGCAGAGGATGCACCACTGTAGCACTGACTTAGCACCTGTGTGTGTACTTGAAGAGTATGGCATACCATGGACTTTTTTAGCTGTGGAGGACAGTTGTATTTTTCTGAGCATATGATTATACCTTATCTTATTAGGGCACTTGTCTGCAAATTTTGTGATGTATTGCTTGCTTGTTTATTCTAGCTTAGGCAGCTTATAACAGGTTTTTGAAGACTGAGGTTTCATATACTAGAAGGGGTAGTAAACTTTAGTGGGATGCTATGATTGCATCAGTTGTAGGAAGGAACAAGGCTGTACACAGAACAATCTATGTGGATATTACCTTATTGTACACAGTAATACGTCAGGAGGAAGTTTTGGAAATGGTGAGGAGTTATTTTAAGCACAGTGACTCAGGCTTCCAACCAAGAAATCAACACTTGTTATATTTGGCTTGATATGCTGCTTAGTAATAATGTTTTATGTTCTATTGTGATATATAGAAACAAATTAGGAGAGTAGCTATGAGGGCTAATTTAGTATTGAATGAGGGGGAGACAACCTGGAAAGTTATTTTATATGGATGATATATTAATGATTTTTTTTTTGGTCAGAGCACCCCAGGATGCAGCAGACAAATAAGGGAATTCACTGAACTCCAGTAGTTCATTTTTACATTTCACTTATAAAGTAGATGTAATGCGCAATTTTTGAATGTAGATATTGGGCATGATTTCAAAAGTTTTGCTGTCAGTGTAACTGACCACTTACACTAACAGCAGGCTCAGAGCAGGCTTTTTGGAATCTGGTCCCCGGTGTAATCCTGCTCATAGCTAGGCCTTACACTGAAGTAAGACTCTTACACTGAGAACAGGTCTTTCGAAATTAGGGCAGACTTACACTGAGACCAACTCTCTTGGAATCTGGCCCATTGTTTTGACTTAGGAGAAGGTAGATTTAAATTCAACATCTTTCATAAACCAACGTATGTTAACAAATGTATATATGCCATTAGTAGACATCCTGGGTATGTGAAGCAAAATATTGTGAGCTCAGGCCATTAGGGAATCTAAAATAACTATGTATGACAAAATATTTAATGAAAACTTGCATATGCTTAAAGAAATATTTTTAGGAGAGGGTATAAGGCTCAATATATTAATAATGTATTTCAGGAAGTTATTAGAGACAGGAATGATAAGTTTGCACTGATTTTAAATAATCAAATATGTAATTTTGCTGTAGATAAACAATAAAAAGATCAGACACAGAGGAACAGTTTAAATTTTAGAAATTCTTATGTAGTTGCTTATAGTGTGGATCAATGGGAAATAAAAAATATTATGAAGAACAACAGAAATTTTTTTTGGACATCCTGATGTAGTTGCCAAGATAGGAGAACAGCCTATATTTGTAGAAAAGAAAGGTCCCAATAGTTAGGATGTATTGGAATATGGCAGAGTTAGGGCAGAAGGTATGGAATTTAATTCTAAGCTGGGAATTTTTAAATGTGGCACGTAAATCGTGTGGGTATATTTATGAGGAGCAACAGGTCATTATTAAGGAAGAGGAAATTACTTTTAAATATAAGAGTACATGTAAAACAGAAAATGTTTATTGTACTATGTGTGCATCTTATAACAGCTTTTACTTTGGAAAACTTTGCAGAACGTTTACAAATATATGTGAGCAAGTCAATGATGTTAAAAATAAGGACATTACAAATGTTTTAGGAAGACGGATGCTTGTAAGGATTTTAGAGTTTTTTTTTTCTTCGTGGTTAATAAAATAACTTTTTTGCAAGGCAGGATGTGATATAAACAACCATTTGGAGATTAAGAATTGAGGTGACAGGTTGGGCTTGATGCTAGCAGGCCACATAATTTAAATGGACACCTCAATATAAGCAATATTTTAAGGTACTGGGCACACAAGTGATAAATTATGTAAATGCATGACATTTAATAATAAAAAAATAAGAATTTTTTTATATTGTTATAATGTTAGACTTTTTTATTTCATTCCCCACACATTGGGCCTGATTCTAAAAGACTTACACTAAGAGCAACTCATTTGAAATCTGTCCCGTTGTGTAGTTTATGGTTGTGTAGTCTCAGAATGACAAAAAAAGAAGAAAAGAAACAGTAAGATATCGCAGACCAGTGATAAAAAAAAACTTAAGACAGAGTTATCTTGGATTAAATATGTTTATTTCTCAGTGTAATACTTTTGTCCTAAATCAGAACTGAGTTTCACATCGCCAAACAATTTCCTTTTATATTATTGGTTTAAATCACATGATGAATCTATTAACAGCTTAAATAACCATAAACTACACAACGGGACAGATTTCAAATGAGTTGCTCTCAGTGTAATTCTGAGAACAACCTGGGTCCAATCTTCCCATAAAGGTGAGCAAGAATTCAGTGAAATTTGACAGTGAATTTCCTACAAAGGCTATGGACAAAAGAAAAGCCAGATGTCCTGTGATTAACCCACTAAAAAGATTAACATCAAATCAAATACACAATACCCAACCAGAATAAAACAGTTTTGACCAAATATTGCAAAAATATACAACACTACAAAGAAAGCTGTTTCATTTATGAAGAAACATTATATTATCACCAATGCAGAAGAAATGAATGGGGGTTATTCTTTAATATAAAGAAAAGTCAGATGAAAACTGAAAATTATTTCTGCAAAGAAAACAAAAGAAAAGTATAAAAAATATGTTAAACAGTATTACATAAAAATCATACATGTTTTAACCTGGATGGAGCATATCTTTATGAAAGGGGAAAAGTCAGTCAAGGTAGTGAAATAATAGTATAAAACACAAGTGGGATATATATGTGTGTGTGTGTGTGTGTGTGTGTGTGTGTGTGTGTGTGTGTGTGTGTGTGTGTGTGTGTGTGTGTACATGTGTATATATATATATATATATATATATATATGAGTCAAGGTAACTTTGTCAATTTGTTTGGACATCATGCATGTCAACATAAATAGTATTCATTCAATTTAAGTAATTCCAACTATATTTATTTATTTTGTTTGTTAACCGGGTAGTGTCCAACTGGGCCAGAGGCCCATTTTCAGTGGAGACCTGGGGAGAAAAGCTCCACATTGTACAAATACAAATACAAATATAATACAAAATAATACATAATAATAATAATAATAATAATAATAATAATAATAATATATTCAGGAGAGAGTTATGTTCAGAAGTAACTTGAAATTGAGATTTGTATACATAAGAATGCAAAAATCAAAAATTAAAAATCAAAAATCAAAATTCATTTCAGCAGTGATGATACAGAAATGCCAAATTGAGCAGAGACAAATAAGAGAACTCAGGAAGAGTGTCAAATATCATATGAGGCAAGCAGTAATGAGTATTGTAACCTAGAAACATGTGTCTGTAGCTAGGATCGCTTGCATTATGTTGATACTAGAATGGAATATAGATAGCAGAGTCCAGAAGAGAGGCTGAATAAGAATTTCAGGTAGGGTGGGGAGGGTGAGGGTTGCAGAGAATAATAGGTTGTATGAAGTAGGTGAAACCTGAAGAGATTGGTAAAGTGTAGGGGGGAGAGATTAGCCAGGAGAGTGGCAAGAGCACAGCCAGTGATTCACAAGGTGCTCCTTTAGGAGGACCTTAAACTGATGGTGGTTAGGGATTCTAGTTATGGTATTGGGAAGGGAGTTCCAGAGTCTAGAAATTTTGTGCAAATAGAGGGAGTCGCCGTGTAGGTTGTGGGAGTTGGAAACCTTTAGTAGAGGTTTGTTAGAAGATCTGAGAGATCGGAGAGTGGTACTGGGCTGGACTAAGTTGAAAATAGCGGGACAGTAGTTAGATTGGTTGACTATTTTGTGGGCTAAGGTTAGTTGATGTAGTGATAGAAGGTTTGGGAGTTCTAGCCAGTTTAACTGAGAGAGAGGGAGCAGAGCAGTGGTGAGAATTATGTGGTTGGTTAGTAGCATATTTTGCAATCTAGCTGTAGAAAGTTTCTGGGTTGTTAAGGTCTGATTTTCGGAGGTTTGTGAACATGAGGGAGCCATACAGGAGGGAGGATAGCAGGTAAGAGCGGGCTGTGGAGAGCCTGGCTGTTGGAGTTAGGAATGGTTTGTCTCTGTATAGGGTGCCTAGTTTGATGTGGACTTTCTTGATTATAACTGCAATATGGCTGTGAAATTTTAGACTATTGTGTATGGTAATGCCTAAAAGTTTAGTGTGACTAGTGGGTACTATTTTGGTACCATATGCAGAGATGATTGAGAGTGGAGGGGTGGGAAGGCTTGAGTTTTTATGTTTGAAAACTATAATCTTAGCTTTGTTGGGGTTCAGAATGAGTTGTTGTTGGGAGAGGTACTTTTCAATGTCATGAAATGCTGATTGCATTTTTAGTTGGAGTTCTTGGGCTGAGGAGGCTGAACAGGTAAGAGTGGCATCGTCTGTGTACTGAACTATGGATGTTAGTTGAGTAGCAGAGCTGAGGTCATTAGCAAATATGATAAAGAGAAGTGGTCCAAGTATAGAACCTTGGGGCACTCCTATTGAGATGGGGAGTAGGGGGGAAGTGAGCGTTCCCATTTAGTAGCCTGTTGACGATTGGACAGGTAGTTGTGGAATCAAGTTAGAGCTAATGGGCTGAGGCCATGGGAGGACAGTTTATTAATTAGCAGCTGGTGGGATACAGTGTCAAAGGCCTTGGACACGGCACGAAAGATGGAAGAGAAAAGGTAGCCTTCATTAATGTGATGATGAATAGTGTTAGTAAAGGTTAGTAGGGCTGTGCTGGTACTATGTTTAGGTCTAAATCCATGTTGGGTACTGGAAAGTAGATTATTGTTTAGGAGATAGTTAATGAGTTGGTTGTGGAAGCATTTTTCTAGGATTTTTCCCAGGGGGGAGAGGATGGCTATAGAGTGATAGTTATTTAGCTCTGTAGACGGTCCACCTTTGTGGAGGGGTATGATGCGGGATATTTTCCATAGAAGTGGAACATATTGCTCAGTAATAGAGTGATTGATTAGAATTGATATTGGGTAGGCAATTGATGGGGTGGCTAGTTTTAGAAATTAGTTTGAAAGTTTGTCTGCAGTGACACTGCAGGGTTTAAGTTTGGTTAGTAGATGTTTTATGTAGTTAGTTTGTATGGATGAAAAAGTGAGGGGGTTACGGTTTTCTGGGTTGGGGGCAGGGACTGTGAGAGGTTGAGTAGGTTGGTTGTTTAGTAAGGAGGTGACAGTATTGATGAAGTGGGAGTTGAACTGCTCTGAGATAGGGTCTGAGTTGTTTAAGCTGGTTGGGGGAGGGATTGGGGTACGACTGGGTTGAGGAGGTGGTTAATGGATTGCCAGAATTTTTAGGGATTGTTTTGGTGTTTCTGTTGACAGGACAGAAAGTAGTTTTGTTTGTCTTTTTGATCTGTTTCTTTGTTAGGTTTCTTAGCTGTTGATAAGATAAGATGTCTGTTTTGTCTTTGGAAGTATGATAATCTGCCCAGGCTTTATCTATGCACTTCATTAGTAGTTTGGTCTTTTTGGTTAGCCACAGAAGGGGCTTAGCTTTAATGTGCACTTTCCTGGAGGGGGCAAGGTTGTTAAGAATAGTGGGGAAAGTGGTGTTGAAATACTGAACAGCTTCATCTAAATGCAGGTGTCTTAGTGGAAACCAGTCACATTGTTTGAGTAGGTGGTTAAAGGTGGTGGGGGAGAATTTTTTTTTTATTGATGATGTGTTTATACAGCACATTGCACTAGGTATGTATGCACTTCCTATATAGAAAGGTTGGGGAATGGTCACTGAGGGAGTCAGGTAGGCACCTGGCTATGCAATTTAGGTTAGGTTTATTAGTTAGGATCCAATCTAATGTTGATTGTTTGTTTGAGTGTTTGTCAGTTTGAGTTGGGCAGGTTATTGTTTGGACGAAGTTGAAAAGATTCAGAAAGTGGGAGGGGTTGTTGGATGAGCAGGGGTGCCAATCCAGGTTGAAGTCACCAAGAATAATTGTTTGTTGGTTGAAATTGGTGGATGCCCAGTAAAGTAGATTTTCAATGATAATAAGGTTCTTGCTGGGGGGGTAGATAGGTGGCTATGATAACTATTGCCTTATATGGGTTGATGTCAAGGCAAGTGATCAGTATCTCTGCACTGGGTAGGTCATGGGGGGAGCAGCTTAGTTGTACAACTTTGATTGTGTCTTTAAATATAACAGCAACACCTCCACCTCTTTTATTTGGTCTATCCTGTCTTATGATGTTGTAACATGTAGTGATAATTTCGCTCTCCTTGATGTGGAGCTTTAACCAGGTTTCTGTTATCACAGCTATGTCTGGTGAGTAGGTGACTAGGGTTGCATGGAATTCGGTGGTTTTATTTAAGATGCTACGGAGAATGAAATTTGTTAGAAGTAAGTCGGAGATGAATGTTTTTGGAAGGGGGTGATAAGGATGTGAGTGTACAATGGGATGATTAGTAGTAGTTGGGATGGGACTAGGTGAAGGTTGTTGAGAGAAAATGGGACCTGGGTTGGGATGGATGTCAGCTAGAAGTTTAATATGAGTAATGGAGAATAGTAGATGAAATTTAGGTTTGTTTGGTGGGGTAGGATATTTAGAGGCTGAAGAGATAGGCTTTTGGGTCTGAAAATATTTGAGAGGTGTGAGGAGAGTAGTAGTGTGATTAAAGAATTGTGGATTTATGTTGAAATATGTGTGGATAGTGAGGAGGGGATAGATAGGGGATGTGTTGCGGAATTGAAGTATATGATGTGGTATGAGTGTAGGGAGGTGGAGTTATAGGTGAGGAAAAGTATGTGGAGTAGTAGTGAATGAGTGAGTAAAGAGTATACATAGTGCATTGTGTGTGGGCTGGGATGGGGAGTAAAGTGATAGTGATGCTAGGGGTAGTGGGAGTGGGTTGGGTTGGGAAGGATTAAGTGGAGAAGAAAAAGATTGGTGGTATAGTGGAAGGGGTGTAGCTTGGCTAACTATAAATGTGATGAATGCGAGGGTGGGTGGGAATGGGTTTAGGGTAGGGGAGCAGAGTGAGCATAGTGAACAGAGCGGGTTGAACCACGGACAGTGCACAGTGTCAATCAGGAAACAATCAGGCGAGGTACTTAGGTTCTTTAAGGAAAACTAAACTATGTAATGTTAGGGTAGAAAAACATACTTAAGAGACAAAGGCTCTAACAGCTCGGGCTATTTTATTAGTGGTAAGTGTACTGATAGGGGAGAAAAAAACATACTTAGCAGACAAAGGTTCTAACAGCTTGGGCTATTTTATTAGTGGTGAGGAGAGTAGGCCAGAGTGAGTGCAGGAGAGACGAGAAAGAGGGAGGATAAGGGAGAGGAAATTAGCAGGGTGAAGCAGAAGGATTAGAAGCAAAGATAGGCGTAAAAAGGGGGGTACATATATATATATATATATATATATATATATATATATATATATATATATGTGTGTGTGTGTATGTGTGTGTGTGTGTGTGTGTGTGTGTGTGTGTGTGTGTGTGTGTGTATGTATGTATATATATATATATATATATATATATATATATATATATATACACACATATACAGATACACACACACACATACAAACACACGCATATGTTAAATTTAGTTTAGTGAGAGTTCAGTCAGATGGTCAAGCATGAAAAAAGCCATCAAAAATCATTCAATCGCATATTACTAACTTTTTTTTTTTTTTTTTTTTTTTTTTTTTTTGTGAGCATGAACTCTTAGAACAGTAGGTATCAGGGAATTTGTCCTTTCTTTACTGTAGTGCAGTCTCAGAGTTGGTATATTTAATTAGCATGGTGTATGTGTTGGGGGGTGCAAAACAGAAGAGAAGAATGTATGTTTTTCAATTTTACTTTCAGTTATGCTTATGGGTTATTGTTCATTTTTTTTATTTTTTTGATTGTGTCATATAATTTTATATATACAATTATCATTTAGACATAAAGAAAGCACCTCCTCTGTACCATAGTTTTGTACTTTTCATGCTGTGGTGGAGTCTTTATATTTGTTAGGGAACATGTTATATCCAGGCAGATCCCTAGCAACTCACAGACTGAATACAATGAGCAACAGATCTCTCTAGACAGGATTAATTATCATGTAATAGCTTGTCACAGAGCATATTCTTTGTCCGCTGATCACCATTTAAGGTTCCTTATCATTTTAAATGATCTCTTTTACTGTCATTTGATAATCTGGGGCAACTATACCTCCAATTTAGAATATTCCCAAAAATTCCTAGACTTAAACAAAATTCCCTTCAGCAAGTTGATGAATAAACCTACTAGAAGATACAGCATTCTTAACCTGATTTTTACAAATATGGCCACCTCTTACACTACTCCTTGGTATCTCCTTTCCCAGTGATGTCCATTAAACATGTGACCTTCTCCTTTTAATCCTCTAAAATTCCTTCAGCAAACTCCATTGAATTTAAGGATTACAGACATGCCAACCTCAGCCTACTCTCTGACAAAATATCAACATTTGCTAATGGCACATTCTTGAACCTTAGAAACTTGAAAATAACACAACCAACTAGTACTCGTGAGCACAAAAAGGCAGCAAAACTTGCAGATGTTCTCCTTTTCCAAAACTTTATTCCGTAAGCGCTTTCGTAAGGACTAGTATCCAAACTTCCTTAAACAAAGTTACACAAGCAGTCAATGACTTATATACTTATACAATTAATAAATAAAACAATAAAGCAATTATATAAAAAAAAATGAATAATTACATAAACAACGCAATTCCTTTCCTCCTATGGAAAACTATTTACTTTGTATTTCCATATATAATTCATGATTTTATTACTAAATACCTAGACACTAAATTAGTGACTTGAATTAATATAAAATACAAATGCATTAAGTAGAAATATATATATATATATATATATATATATATATATATATATAAACATTTGTGGTATAATTAAATAAATGAAATACCTGGGGCTATGTTTTTTTGTGTTAAGCCCCCCCCCCCCCCCCACACACACACACACACTCTACCTATCTAGCTGTTTAAGTTTCAAAATGCATTTAATAGAAACATATTCATTAAGGCCAGGGTGTGTGTGTGCAAAATTTCTAATTTGCCCCAACAATTCCTTTTCTTCTAACCTTAATGCCCATGGCCCTTCTCTTTTGTTATATAGTTCCTGGTGCACAATGGCAAACAAAAAAATTGTGAGTGGGATGTTGCAATGTGTGCCTAGCCAAAGCATTTGTGGTGGTACCTTTACTTATATGATACGTATGCTCGTATATGCGTTGGCGCTTCTGTCTTTCCTATATAAAAGGATTGGCATTGTTGGCATATAGCAGCATAAACAATGCCCTTTGACTCACAATTAAATTTACCTAATATGTTGTATTCAACATCTCTAATGGTTATTTTAGTGCCCACATGAATATGCTGACACTGATGACAGTGACCACATTTGTACATACCCATGTTCTTTTTTGTAATTTTACTTGGAAGTTCTAAGATGTCCTTTAAATTTTGGCCACGCCGATAAATAATGTGTGGCAATTTTTCAAACTTTTTGTTGATGTGTGTATCTTCTGCCAGCAGTGCCCAATTCTTATAGATAATATTTGAAACAATTTTTGCATCCTTTGAAAAAGTTGTGATAAGTGTGGGACCACCCATGTCTAATATGCCTTTAGTATGGGAATTCATTTGCGCATAACAATTTCTATCACCATCTGACTCATGAATAAAATCATGGTATCCATTAAACAGGATAGGTCTAAAATGTCCCATGTTTCTCTTGTTAACCACTTCTTGCCTTATTTTATCAAATAGTCTGGGTGGATAACCTCTACTACTGAGCATGGATCTAAGTAAACTACATTCTACTTGGAAATCATCCTCGAAAGGAATCATCCTTGATGCCCTGACCAATTGGCCTTTCATAACCGCCTTCTTTTGATGGAAGGGTTGGCTGCTAGAAAAATGCAAGAAAGTACTGGAATATGTGGGTTTCCTATATATAGTTGTTCTAAATCTGTTATGGGCTCTGTCTTTTGATATGTACACATCCAGATAGTTGATAGCTTCTGTTTCAAATTGAAAGGTGAAACCCAAAAAGTTAGTGAAACATTTAATCTCTTCTATAAAAATTGGAACTGTGGTATCATCGCCTTTCCAAATGAAAAACATGTCATCCTGGTATCTAGTATACCAGGCAGCATGTTGTTGGAACAAATAGTTTTTAAATAAAAATTCATGTTCCCAATAAGTTAAAACACAATTGGCGAAGCTACCACCACAGGGTGCACCCATGGCAACACCTGTAGTTTGTTTATATGCTTGACCATCAAATAACATGAAATTGTTATGGACAACTAGTTGTAAGAGTATTTCCAAGATATGTAATTCATCATTATCCATGCCTTTGGCATACAATAGATGCCTAACCCAATCTATGCCTTGATCTTGAGGGATAACAGTGTATAAATCTTTTATATCAACTGTTAAAAAATTGTAGCTGGCATTAAATTCTAATTTATTTATGCCTTCTAAAAATCCCCATGAATCTGGGCAAATATGTTCTTCCCCTTTTATGATTGGTTTTAGTTTTCCGTCAACATATTTGGCACAAGCATATACAATAGAGCCTCGTCCGTCAACTATAGGTCTAAAAGGTGGATCAGAGACTTTCTTGTGTACTTTAGGACACCCAAAAATGACTGGTGTCTTTGGTGTGCCATGGTTAAGTAGTGAAGTGTATCCAAATTGATACTAATTTCCAAAAACAGATCGTTAATATGGTTATAAATATGCTTATATGCAATGTTAATTTCATTAATACTAATCAACTCATAACAGTCATCTTCCAGAACATCATGCACCTTTTTGTATAATCATGCTCATGCATAAATATAAGCCCCCCTCCCTTATCGGGTTTCATTACCCGAATTCTGTGTAACTTCAGGGACACCAAAAAGTCCAGCTCATCTGGAGTTATATTACTAGTAGTTTTCTTAGAAATGTTACTGCGTATACCATCTTTCAAATCCATTTCAAAAATGCGTTTGAATAGTGCTATAGTAGAGTGTAGTGGTGGGTTGAACAAACTCAAAACTTTCAAATCATGTGTTAAGCAAGATGTATTGCCCATTAACACTGTTAAATTAAGTTTCCGAGTGAAAATTTTCAAATCTAAAATGGCTTTTGCTAAATCAGCCCTTTTGTCGGGCACAAAAGAAAGCCCCCTAGATAAAAAATCAACAAAACACATATCCAACTGAAAATTGGTATATAGTTAAAACCTTTAAAGTCACCTTGGGAGCTCAATGTAATCAAAGGGCTAGCAAGCGAGCCATGGGCTACCTCCTCTGGCAATTCTGCTTCTTCCGTTGCTGCCTCTGACGACAGGAATTCTGTTGTGCCAGAGTAGCTTTCTGGCGAGCACCCTGAAAATCCTGTCCATATTATTTGATGTGAACCCTGGTGTTTGTTGTGGACCATCGCCATTTTTAATTCTCTCGCTCCGCCTAACCTGTGGAGGTTGGATGTTATTGTCAGAGCCTTCGTCTTCGCAAACATTGTCAAAGGGGCATGAATCATGGTTAACCTCATCAGTGCCAATGAAATTAGATACTTGTGGAGGTAAAGGATAAGCATTGCCTTTTTCGTAGGCATAGATATCCCTATTCAGTTTTTTAGTTTTCACCTCAATGCTTCTCTTAATAACCACATCAATAGATGAATAAATTCAACCATAATCTAATTTATATCTGGGGAATTCTGTATCTGATGTAATGTTTTTCTCCAGGATTTCTAGTTCGCCTTTAAGAGTAGCTACTTGTATGTCATAATGTTTTATGAGGATACCTAGGAATTCCATGCCTTGTCTGTCGAATAAGCTAATAAGCTCTAGATGGAAACTAGATTTTGGAATAAGCCTGACAGGATACCTCCACTGATGGAGACCCTTAGGTACTACCCTTTTATTGATGCATTGTTGCAGATAACTAATTTCCAACTGTAGTTTCCGGTATTTTAATAGCTTCTTGTCAAAGTCATTGAAGTTCGCTATTATGTTAGAATTGTTGTTGACTTGAGAGCTTGGAGAGTGTAAATTGTTATCTTGGTCACCACCAAAAAAGGTTGGGGTTTTTAGATATTCACCAAAGACAGGTAACATGTTCGATGTATTTTGTAGTTGTCCTTGACTATCATTTTGATTCGAGCCATGATCAGATGTTATAGTACCACTTCTAGTTGCATTGTTCATATTTTCACGGGTGTTTGATACTTGAAAATGGGACAAACCTTGTTCATTGGGAATTGAGCTGTTTACCGAATTGGTAGGCGGACAGAAGCCACTACTTCTCTCATTGTCAAGTTTTTTAGACAGAGTATTCACTCTGCCTAGCAGTTGTTGCACCAAAAAGGTCAGATTGCCCACAGCATTCGCTTCGTTGTTGGTGCTCACAGGTGGATTGAGTTCATCTTGTGAAAATAAGGATTGTGAGAAGATACATACACCATTCACCATATAACTGCAGAAACTTGAAAACAACACAACCAGCTAGTACTCATGAACACAAAAAGACAGCGAAACTTGCAGATGTTCTCCTTTTCCAAAACTTTATTCCATAAGCGCTTTCGTAAGGACTAGTATCCATATTTCCTCAGACAAAGTTAAACAAGCAGTCAATGACTTATATAATTATACAATTAATAAATAAAACAATAAAGCAATTATATAAAAAAAATTGAATAATTAAATAAACAACTCAATTCCTTTCCTCCTATGGAAAACTATTTACTTTGTATTTCCATATATAATTCATGATTTTATTACTAAATACCTAAACATTAAATTAGTGACTTGAATTAATATAAAATACAAATGTATTAAATATATATATATATATATATATATATATATATATATATATATATATATATATATATATATAAAAAAACATTTGTGGTATAATTAAATAAATGAAATACCTGGGGCTATGTTTTTTGTGTTAACCCCCCCCCCCACACACACACACACACTCTACCTATCTAGCTGTTTAAGTTTCAAAATGCATTTAATGGAAACATATTCATTAAGGCCAAGGTGTGTGTGTGTGTGCAAAAGTTCTAATTTGCCACAGCAATTCCTTTTCTTCTAACCTTAATGCCCATGGCCCTCCTCTTTTGTTATATAGTTCCTGGTGCACAATGACAAACAAAAATTTGTAAGTGGGATGTTGCAATGTGTGCCTAGCCAAAGCATTTGTGGTGGTACCTTTACTTATATGATACGTATGCTCGTATATGTGTTGGCACACTGTCCTTTCTGTCTTTCCTATATAAAAGGATTGGCATTGTTGGCATATAGCAGCATAAACAATGCCCTTTGACTCACAATTAAATTTACCTAATATGTTGTATTCAACATCTCTAATAGTTATTTTAGTGCCCACATGAATATGCTGACACTGATGGCAGTGACCACATTTGTACATACCCATGTTCTTTTTTGTAATTCTACTTGGAAGTTCTAAGATTCCTTTAAATTTTGGCCATGCTGATAAATAATGTGTGGCAATTTTTCAAACTTTTTGTTGATGTGAATATCTTCTGCCAGCAGTGCCCAATTCTTATATATAATATTTGAAACAATTTTTGCATCCTTTGAAAAAGTTGTGATAAGTGTGGGACCACCCATGTCTAATATGCCTTTAGTATGGGAATTCATTTGTGCATAACAATTTCTATCACCATCCGACTCATGAATAAAATCATGGTATCCATTAAACAAGATAGGTCTAAAATGTCCCATGTTTCTCTTGTTAACCACTTCTTGCCTTATTTTATCAAATAGTCTGGGTGGATAAACTCTACTACTGAGCATGGATCTAAGTAAACTACATTCTACTTGGAAATCATCCTCGAAAGGAATCATCCTTGATGCCCTGACCAATTGGCCTTTCATAACCACCTTCTTAGAACTTCCAAGTAGAATTAAAAAAAAGAACATGGGTCTGTACAAATGTGGTCACTGCCATCAGTGTCAGCATATTCATGTGGGCACTAAAAGAACCATTAGAGATGTTGAATACAACATATTAGGTAAATTTAATTGTGAGTCAAAGGGCATTGTTTATGCTGCTATATGCCAACAATGCCAATCCTTTTATATAGAAAATGACCACTGGAAGTCTACTATTGAGGAGACGAAAAGCGCTTTACTTCAATAAATTGGTGTAGATACAAGTGTTGTGGTTCCAGTGGTCGTTTTCTGGATTTTTGCTATTGTTTCTGTGTTTGGATTAATCCTTTTATATAGGAAAGACAGAAAGGACAGTGTGCCAACGCATATACGAGCATACGTATCATATAAGTAAAGGTACCACCACAAATGCTTTGGCTAGGCACACATTGCAACATCCCACTCACAAATTTTTGTTTGCCATTGTGCACCAGGAACTATATAACAAAAGAGAAGGGCCATGGGCATTAAGGTTAGAAGAAAAGGAATTGTTGTGGCACATTAGAACTTTTGCACACACACATACCCTGGCCTTAATGAATATGCTTCCATTAAATGCATTTTGAAACTTAAACAGCTAGATAGGTAGAGTGTGTGTGTGTGTGTGTGGGGGGGGATTAACACAAAAAACATAGCCCCAGGTATTTCATTTATTTAATTATACCACAAATGTTTTTATATATATATTTTTTTCTACTTAATACATTTGTATTTTATATTAATTCAAGTCACTAATTTAGTGTCAGGTATTTAGTAATAAAATCATGAATTATATATGGAAATACAAAGTGAATAGTTTTCCATAGGAGGAAAGGCATTGAGTTGTTTATTTAATTATTCAATTGTTTTTTTTTATAATTGCTTTATTGTTTTATTTATTAATTTTATAAGTATATAAGTCATTGACTGCTTGTGTAACTTTGTTTGAGGAAGTTTGGATACTAGTCCTTACAAAAGCGCTTACGGAATGAAGTTTTGGAAAAGGAGAACATCTGCAATTTTCACTGTCTTTTTGTGTTCACATTCAGTAAGCTTCAGTAAGAAATTCTACAGCTGTTTATAAAAATGCATAGAGATCGCAGTGCCTACTAGAACCAAGTATCATGGGAAATTCAAAAACAAGTCACCTTGGTGCTCTACTTTCAGAAATAAGCTATACAACAAAACAAATAATTCCTTAAATTATTTAGTAGATCCAATAAACCTTCTTCTCAAGGATAACATCAGAAGCACTCATACTAAGAAAAAAAATCTGAACACTATCATGTCCAGTACAAGAACCCAAGAATTTGTGAAGCCAAAGACAATTATAAATCTTTCTTTAGCTATGTTAGAAAACTGAAAAAAACAAGGCCTATGTTACTCAAAATGTATATAAAGGCCTTCTTTTCTTTTCTTTTCTAATCTATTAGACATTGCCAAAATCCTTGCAAATCAATTTAGTTCCAGCTTCACCCTGAGACTTTTATTCAAAGCCATGAAATACCTAAATCCATCACTATATCAGTTATCTCTTAAGATTATTTACTAAAAGTGCTAAGCAAAACCAACAATACTTCCTCCATGGGACCTGACAATATATCTGGTTGCTTAATTAATGGTATTAAATATGTTCTTGCAAACAGATTCCTCAAAATGTACAATCTAAATTTAGCTATGGGTTTTGTCTCTGATGAGTGGCACACTGCAGTGGAGATGTCTTTCCATAATGGTGGCCTTACAACTGATTCAGGTAATTACAGACCTATCAGCCTTTTAAGCCTCATCCGCAAAGCCATGGAACATGTTATAACTGATATCATAAATGGTGATTTTAAAAATCGTATTAGACTTGACCCCCAAAAGTTTGGCTATGTGAATGGCAGAACTTCTCTATTTAATGTGGTAAACTTATTCATCTTCAAAAGGGTTACTGAGGTTGCAGATAGTGGCTATGCAGTAAACATAGCATATTTTGACCTGGCAAAATCCTTTGACACTATTCCCCATACTTGCATGATACAAAAGCTAAATGCTTAAAATCATTTCATTCATGGTAAGCTGGATAGCAACTGCCTGAAAGACAAAACCCATGCATTGCAAGTTGCAGTTGCAGAGAGTGTGAAAGTGCCCAGCAGTGTCATCCAGAGCTAGGTGCTGGGACCTCTCCTTTTTTGGTATTTACTTCTTAGAGCTCCCAAGCAGAGGCCAATAACTCTGGCTAACAAAGTCTACAGATAACACTGAAACTGGGGATTGAACTGGGGAATGAACTGTCCCTAGTGTTTATTCACTATTTGATAACCAGGTAGGTGTGATGGTCTGAAGATCATTTTTAGCTCTCCCCTGAAAACAGAGGTTAGAAATAGACAATAGTGACAGTCATATAAAACATTAGTTAAACATGAAAGACAATACAGAATTATAGGGTATACTCATACAAAGTATTGGTGCATTGCATGCAGAGTAAGTAATCTTTAGATTTGTTAGACAGTTTATTCAGGTTTCAGATATCCCTAGCAAGTAGGCCTGCCAGGCTGGCTAGAAGCAGAGGGATAACTGACTGTACAGTTATACATTGTCCTTAAAGCATCTGCATGACACTGTATTGTGCAAATATTCAGAGATAGCTATTTCAAATTCCCTGAATGATTCTAGAGTGCTTAGTGTACTAAAATAAGCTCAAATTATGCTAACCAGTGTAGGTAATCCACCCATCATCATAAAGACAACACATCCTTACAAAATGAAAATGTAGTTAGGGACCTTCGAGCTTGGGTTTGATAGCTTCCTCTCTTTTGACCATTGTGTGACAATGTTTGTCAGCAAATCATTGTATTTAGCCCAGCTAAATGCCAAAGGAATAACATTAATGTCCAAAGAAGTAATTGTTCCCTTATACTCAGTATTTATTAGGTCAATTATAAAATCTAATGCCTCCTTTGGGCTGTATCTCACTAAACATATCAAAGTATTATAAAGATTCCAAAGGTTCCTAACCAAAAAGATCAAAGGAATAAAGTTTCTGAGCTACCAAGAGAGGTAGGTAGCTCTATCCTTTTATTCAGTGTCTAATAGACTTTTGAGGAGAGGACTCTGTCTTGCTTACTGCACCATTAGAGACCCAGTTGTTTTGGACTTCTTGTTTCTCCTCAAGTCCAATATCTTCACCAATACAAGAACCAGGAAATCAAATCATCACCAACAGATAACTAGAACACTGTGAATGAACAAGTATACAACCCAGCATGTTCCAAACCTCTAGAGTAAACTTCCTTTGTATGTTAAATAGTGTGACTTGCTACCTTCCTTTAAGCATAAACTACATGACTGGATGGGCATCCATTCATTTTCTCAGAAATTGACTGGTATGGCCCTCCTGGAGAAAGCAGATGCAACCTGAGGAGGGAGGGTACTGGTAAGGCATGAATAGTCACAAGACTCTGTGTCCTTGTGTCTTTGGAATATCTATGACCCTATGAACCTGTGAATGTATGAATATATGTGTATATATGTAGGTTCATAGGTTCATAGGTTGGCACTAGGCTATAGGCCCTAGGACCTATACAAGCTTAGCCATAACAATTCCCTGGCTATTTCTTCCCAGAATATTTACTTCCCTGGTTCCCTGTCTAGCAGGGTGACTGACGTGATCCCTGGGGTGAATTTCCTATCTCCCATCTAATCATCAAGGTTCCTTTTGAAGGGAGCCAAAGAGGCGCTCAGTTTGACATGTATGGGCAGTCTATTCCAGAGTATGGGGAGTCTCTGGGTCAGGAACCTATCCCTCCAGCATGTTTTGTTCATTGTGATGACAAGGTTTAGATCCCTGGAGCGTGTGGCTTTGAGGGATTGGGATTTCTTTAAGTATAGCATGTCCAACAGCTCTGGGTTTGACATGGCCTTGTATGTTAAGCATAGATCTCCTCTGAGTAGGAGATATGTGACAGAGTATAGCTGGCATTTTTTTAGACGGTCAGCATAGGGCATCTGCTTTAGGCTTGCAATTCGTTTAGTGAGGTATTTCTGTGGCCTTTCCAGTTGTTGCAGATGTCTTGTGAGGTACATACCAAAGGGGGCATTGTACTCTATAATCGGTCTAATGAGGGATGAGTACAGTGGGACAATGACCTCCCTTTTTCTAGATGAAAAGCCCTTAGTGATGAGGTGTGCCACATAGAAGGATTTCCTGACTGTTGTGGCGATGTGGTTATCGAAGGTGAGACCACTGTCCACCTGTGTCCCTAAGTCCCTCATCACACTTTCGGTGTTTAGTGTACTGCCACTTATGTGGTAATTTAGGGTCTATATTAGTTCATCAGTTTAGGTTGCTGAATCTGTAATGATTGACACCTAAGTGTCGAAGTTGCAAAATCTTGAATGGTCATTTCAGTGAATTCTTTCCTTGGGAAGGAAGTCGCTTGGCCGTTATCGGGGATTTCCCCTTTCGGCAATGTGGAGCGATCTCAGAGTTGGTATATTTAGTTAGGGGTTTAGGTTGAAAAGTTCATTTTGTTAGCGGATGGCCTGCTGAATTCTTTCCTGAGGAAAGAATTCACTTAAATGGCCATTCAAGATTTTGCAAGTTCAACACTTAGGTGTCGATCATTACAGATTCGACAACCTAAGCTGTCGATGAACTAATATAGATCCAGTAATTCATGGGTACATGGTTTTTCCCAAAGGGGATAACTATACATTTCTTGTCATTAAGCTTGAGCCCATGGCTCTGGCACCAAGCATCTGTTTCTGTAAGGCCATTTTGTAGAATATCCACATAATTTGGGGATTCAATAATGGCTTCCAGTTTGCAGTCATCTGCAAACTTTGTTAGCCATAGTCCCTTAGTGCTGGCCTGTACTTCAGAGAAGTAGATGCCAAAGAAGAGCAGTCCCAGGACTGAACCCTGAGGTACTCTGCTTGTCACTTGTCTGGAGCTGGATTTTGAGTTGACTACTTTTACAGTATGGGTTCTGTCAGTAAGCCAGCTGGCAACCCATCGAGTGATGTAGGGATTAATGCCCAGCTTAGTAAGTTTATCTATGATTTCAGAGTGGGGGATGGTGCAAAGGCCTTCTCGAGGTCCAGATAGGCTGTTTGGACCACCTTGCCCTCATCCACGGCTCTGGAGACTGATTCGAAGAAGTCAATCAGGTTGAGGAGACAAGATCAGCCTGTTATGAAACCAAACTGGGTTAGGTCCAGTGTTTGAAAGTTGCCAATGTCTTTGTTTATAAGTTCCATGATAATGCGTTCCATGGCTTTGCAGATCAGGCTCGTCAGACTGATGGGATGATAGTTCCCGGGATCCAAGGTGGATCCCCCCTTGTGGAGTGGGATAACTGTAGCTGTGCGCCACTCATTGGGCACGAAACCTGAGGTGAGGCTATGATTAAACATGGCACTTAGGTGAGGTGCCAGTTCATTTTGTAGTTCATATAGCACACAGCTCGGGATGTCGTCTGGTTCCATGGATGCTGTATTCTTAGCTTTGGAGAGTGCGTTTTTTACCTGTGTGGCCATGATTACCAGAATTTGGCAATCTTTTGGTATTGAGATGGGCCCTTTAGGGGGTGAAAGGGGGTGAAATTGGCACTGAATCGATCTGCCAGGACATTGACAATATCCTTGGGATCAGTATATTTAATGCCATTCTGTTTGTAGCTCAGAGCAGATCTGAGCATTGTCATTTAGATTCCTGACATAACTACAGAATGCCTTGTGGTTGTCCTTGGAATCTTTGGCAATTTTATTTTCGTAACTAGCTTTGGAGGATTTTATTTTATTTATTTATTTTTATTTATTTCCAGTTTGATAACCGGGGTGGCCCACTGGGCTCAAGGAGCCCGTTTTCAGTGGAGGCCTGAGGAGAAAAGCTCCAAAATTACAAAGATACAATAAAAATACAATAAAATATGATAAAAAGTACAATAAAATGCAGTTATGAATAATCCTAGTATTATATAATATTTTAAACAAAATTGTAAGATGATACAGTGAGATGTAGCAAAAAGATGTAGTGCAATAAGTGGAGTATAGGAGACTTGAGGATAGTTCATACAGAACATACTTGGTAACGAAGATGGGTAGTGTAAAGTATGCAGAGTAGTAGGAATAAATACCTAAAGTGGAGGAAGGAGAGATAGGCAGTTGAGTAGTGAAGCAGGAGGCAATTGTTTATTAGAAAGAAGAACATATGTGAGAAAAAAGCAATAGGGGGTAATACAAGGGGGACGGAGGGTAAAGTTAGTAGAAGAGTGTTGGACACAATTTGTAGAATGTTAGAGTCATTAGTTAGTCAAATGTAATATAGATTTAGATGGAAGAAGTATATAGGGGGAGAGAAGTACAGAAAGAAGGGTATGTATAGTATTTACACTATGTAAGAAATATCAAGGGGAAGCTGTTGGGCAGAATAGCAAGGTGAAGAAGTATTTAATGAAGAACAAGTAGAAATGAGTTTAATATGATTAGGGGACAGAGAGCAATTATATTTCCAATTTTGGGAGAGATGAGAATGGAGCTGGGATTTAAAGAGTTCAAGGTTATTGGAGATTCTTAGTGAGGGGGGAAGAGAGTTCCATTTTTTTGCTAGGGAATAGGATAGCAGACACTGGCCAGCAGGACATTTTGGTTTGTGAATAGCAAGTTGATTTTGTTGTGCAGATCTTAGGGGTCTGTGGGGAGTATAAGAGGGAAGGATGTATGCTAGAGCAAGGCATGCAGTAGGTTTAAAGATTAATTTGTGGGCTGTACTGAGTTGGAGGTAATCGAGGTAGTTGGGAAGCTCTAGCCATTTTAGCATGTGTAGGGAAGAGCAATGGTGGAGTAGTGTTTAGATTTAGTAGCGAATTTGGAGATTTTGTTGTAGCAGATTTCTAGTTTTGAGGAGATGGAGGACGCAAGGTTGGTTAGAAGAGGGGAATCATATAATAGTGATGGTAGTAAGTAGGTAGTGGCAAGAGTTTGCCTGGTAGAGGGAGAAAGGAAGTGAGAGTTTCTGTATAGTAACCCAAGTTTTTGATGGTTCTTTTTTATATTTAATTGGACATGAGTATCGAATTTTTGGTGTTCGTCGATAGTAACACTGAGAAGTTTAGCGAAGGGAACAACTTCTATTAGGGAGATGGCATTACTGGTAATAATGAAAGATTGTTTGTTACGGTGCAGGTTTTTAGAGGGAGAGAAAAGTAGGATTTTGGATTTATTAGCATTAAGGGAGAGGTGGTTTTAAAACATCTAGTTCTCAGTGGCTGTAAAGGCAGATTGGGTAATTGCTTGGAGAGCAGGAAGATTAGGAGCAGAGCAGATTAAAGTACAGTCATCTGCATACTGTACTATTTTAGTGTTGGGAATGGCTGCGTGGAAATCATTAATGAATATATTGAAGAGCATTGGACCGAGTATTGAACCCTGGGGAACCCTGGTTGGGGTAGGAAGGAAGACTGAGGTACTAGTTTTCCATTTCACAGCCTGGGATCTGTCAAAAAGATAACTCTTAAACCAGGTAAGTGAATGCTGATCGAGATTGAGGTTAGACAGGTGAGTTAGAAGGTGAGAGTGAGAGACAGTGTCGAAAGCCTTGGAAAGATCTAGAAGGACAGTGGATACAATTTCTCCTGAGTCCCGAGCATGGTTTACTATGTCTAAAAATGAGAGGAGAGTGGTTATTGTACTATGGCTGGGGCGGAAGCCATGTTGAGTAGGGGTAAGGAGGTGGTTACTGATGAGGAAGGGCATAAGTTGGTGGTGGATACATTTTTCTAGAATTTTTGATATTCGGGAGAGAATGGCTATTGGACGGGAATTAGAGATGTTATTGTTTTTGCCTCCTTTGTGAAGAGGTAGGATATATAGGCAGCACGCCACAATTTGGGGACGTAAGATTCATGAATGGATCGGTTAATGAGAATGCTAATGGGGATGGCAATGTAATCTGCAGCAAGCTTTAGAAAGTGTGAGGAGATATTGTCAGGGGCATTGGAGCAAGGCTTGAGTTTAGTGAGAAGCTTTTTGATGTGAGAGATAGAGATGGGTTTTAGATGGAAAATAGGGGGAGGGGTGGGAGAGGGAGATTGAGTGGGGGAAGGGAATGTAGGGTTGAGTGGAGGGGAGGAGATATTATTGGGGAAGGTCTTAGTTAGTTCAGCTATGGACTTGGTAAAGAAGGAGTTGAATTGGGTGGCAATTTCTATGTCTGTTAAATTATTATCAGGACAGGGATTGTTTTTTGTACCTGGGTGCAGAAGAGAGTTTATGGAGTTCCAGAATTGTTTTGGGTTTTTTGAATGGGTATACTGTAGTTTAATGTAGTAGGATTTTGTGTCTTTTGTAATAAGCTTTTTGGTTAGGTTACGGAGTTGCTTGTATTTGAGGAGGGTGTCAGGGAGTTTTTCTGATTGTAAAGTTTCCAAGTCTTGTCTCTTTGTTGCATAAGTGATTTAGTATCTTTAGTTAGCCATGGGGCAGAGTAAGGTTTTATACGCTTAGTTCTAGGAGGTGCTTGGGCATTTAGAATGTCTAGGAAGGTTGTATTAAAGGAATGTACAGCTTCATCTAGGGGAAGAGATTTTAGATTGTTCCAGTTGGTTTGTTTAAGTGTTTCTGAGAATATAGAAGGGTTGAAGTTTTTGAGATTACGAGTATAGGTAAATTGGCGTTGATGAGGGGAGGAGTGGGTAGCTCAGAGAATGGAAGCTGGGAGATGGTCACTCATGGTGTCTGGTAGGATAGCAGAGTGAGATATCTTATTTGGGTGGGAGGCTAAGATCCAGCCCAAGGTGGACCCTGGGGGGTTGATTCTATTAGGTCTGGTAATGCCGTTTATTAGTTGAGTGAAGTTGAGTAGATTAATAGATAAAGAGGGATTATTGTTATTAATTTTGTTCCAATCTATATTCACATCTCCTAATATGTATGTCTCTAGTTTAATATTAGTTGAGGACCATAGTAGAATGTTTTCAAGAGTAGGGATATTATTTCCAGGGGGAATGTAGATGCTCATAATGCAAATACCTTTATAGTTATTCAATTTGAGTATCCCTATGACTATTTCAGCATTGCAAAATTGAGGAATGGGGTTTTGTAAGGACTGAGTTTAAGCAGGCTGTTATAGATTAATGCTACTCCTCTTCCTTTTTTGATTTGACTGTCACATCTGAGCGCTTGAAAGCCAGGGGGAAGGATCTCAGAGTCAGTGATGTGGGGCTTTAGCCATGTCTCAGAGAGTGATACTATGTCTGGAAGAGTATGGTTAAGCCAGGCATGGAAGAGAGCAATTTTATTTTTTAAACTCTGGGTATTGATTGTAACTAGCTTAAGGAATTTGTGGTTGGAGGTATTGGGTGAGGTAGGGGAAGAAAGGGTAGTAGTAGTCTGAGGATCAGGGTTGGGGTGTATGTCTCCTGCTAGGAAAAGCAGGATAGAGGAAGAAGAGAACAGGATCTTTGAATTACTTATAGTAGTTTCTGGAAGGAACATTTTTCCTTTGGGAGTATGGAGTTTAATAGGGTAGGGTAGCAGTTTGAGTTTGAAATAGTGAAATGGGTTTGGTTGAATTAGGCAGGGGGATATAGTGTGAAAGTGGGATGAGAAGGGGTGGAGCTGGTGGAGGATATTGGAGATGGGGGAATAAGAGGGGGGAGGAAGTTTGTAAGAGGAATAAGAAATGGCAGAGAAAGCAGTTCGTAGGAGAAGAGCAGTAATAGAGTGGATGAAGAGAGTTTGTGGAAGTGGTGATATCTTCATTGTTAGATTTAGGTATAAAGGGGTATAAAGAGAGATCTCAGCTTCTTACTGAGGCTGGTAAGGGACTATTTTGCATCCTGGGATTTTCCTCTTTTCTGCAACAGTTTCTTCCTTCTGTTGTATAGTTTGTTTATGGCAAGGGACCACCAGATTGGCTTCCTTTTTTTGGAGGAGAGCATCTTGGTTCTATTTGGAATAACATGATTCATGCATGAGTGGATGTGCTTGTACAGTGCCTTAGAGTAGGATTCAGCAGTCGAACTTTTATATATATATATATATATATATATATATATATATATATATATATCTGGGTGTAGGGCACTGTATGAAATGTACAGTGACCCGACACCCTACAGATCAATGTCCGAATGTGGAACACATGCAGAACAACATGTTCTACACATAAGCAATGGGAAGTGTGCACCCCCTGCTAATTATATATACTAACTCTGAGATCACACAGTTCTTGCAGAAAGAAAATATTTTCCTACCTGGGGAATGTCGATCTCACACACCTGTTGACCCCTTGCCTGTGTCGACCATTTGGCATTGACCTACTACCTGTTGGGACACTGTACTTTCGATACTGTGCCCAACATCCATATATAACAGAGAGAGAGAGAGAAAGAGAGACAGAGATGGTTTGAAGAATAAGATCAAATAATTTTGGTTAAAACATGTCTAATTATTGTTATATTTCTAAATAGGATCAAACTTTAAACATGCTTATACAAAGTATAGCCAATCTCTTTTTTATCATTGATACAGTGTACTTTAACTTAAAATATGTTTTAATATATGCAGTGTTTCAGTGTAGTGGCAACTTTAAGAAAGTTACTAGCATATTTTAATACACAAATAGATGTTCAGTTTCATTTTGGTGTTTTTGTGTGACAATAAGTTTACCGTAATTAGTAATTAGTAAGGTAAGACTAAATACACAAAAACAGCTAAATATCTTAGGATCATATATTCCTCCAGGAGATAACATCAAAACCCTAGAATTTCTTCTCCACTGGACATCAGAAATCCTCCCCCATGAAACCATTATATTAGGCAACTTCAATATCGATTCGACCTCACTTAAATCACCTCACCCCTCAAATCATATTAACCTTTACGGCTTCTCACAGCTTATACAAACCCCTACTAGGGTAGACAAAACCTCAAAAAAAGAATCAATACTAGACTGGATTCTCACCAGTCACTCATCTTCCACCCATAATTTTGGTACAGTACCCGACACTCTAAGCGACCACCTCCCAACATTCTTCATCAGAGACCAAACAAAACTCACTAGAACTAGCTCTCTTAAACACATCAGATACACTAAAAACTTCAGACCTGAAAACCTTAATACAGCCCTTAAATACTAACTGGTCCCCTCTTTTAACACTTCCTTTAGATGAAGTATTTGAGTATTTCAACACTATCTTCTTAGGCCTTCTCAACCAACTTGCCCCACCAAGACAGATCCACACTAAAACCTTCTATGCCCCATGGCTTACTAACAGCACTAGGCAACTTATGAAACAAAGGGACAAAGCATGGGACACCTGGCGCAAAAACAAAACTACTCCTAATAGGCAAACTTTCTTAGAACTTAGAAACACTGTAAAAAACAAATCAGACTAGACAAACAAAAATACTATAGTGAAATTCAAACTAAGCACAATACCAACCCACAAACGTTCTGGGCTACTTTAAACAGTATTCTCCAACCAAGTAAATCACCAACTCTTCATCGAAACATAGACACCACCTCTATAAACACATCCAACCAATTCAATGAGTTCTTTACCAACTCTATAGTAAGGTTGTCAACAGACCCACCCTCCTCAACACCCACTATACTATCTAACCCATCAAATAACGCCAACTCCTTCACCCTTCAACCTATACCAACTTACAACATCTACAGACACCTAACCAAACTTAAACCCACCACCCTAGCAGTAGACAAACTACCTGCTAAATTCCTGCAAACAGCGGCCAAAGCCTTTTCCTACCCAAGCTCTATACTGATTAACAGATCAATCTCAGAACAAAAAGTTCCACTTCTCTGGAAAATCTCCTACATTATACCAATACACAAAGGAAGCACCTTCACTTACCTAACAAACTACCGCCCTATAGCTATACTTTCTTCACTGGCTGAATACTGGAAAAATGTATCCACACCTAGATCCTTACACATCTCCTCTCCAACAATCTTCCTGCCGAAACTCAACACGGATTCTGCGCCAACCATAGCACTATCACTGCACTCATCCATTTTAGTAACCTAGTAAATATGCAACACAACAATGGCCAACTAGTGTCTGCAGTTTTCCTTGACTTATCTAAGGCATTTGATGCAGTCTTCCCTGCAAAAATTTCTAACATCACTCTCAGAATTAAAACTAACTATCCCCACTCTATTATGGTTTCAAGACAATCTCTAAAGTAACAACCAAGCACTCTTCACAACACAAAGAAGAGTGCTTGGTTGTTACTTTGGACTTTTGGTGTTACTCTTCACTTTATGCATCTGCTCATCTTTGACTTTTTGATTCGACTATCTCTCCCAACGCCAACAAGCTGTTCAACGGAAAAGCTCCCTTTCCCCCCTACTTCCTGTAAAACTAGGAGTACAAGGATCAATCCTAGGACCCCCTACTTTTCACTATATTTACAAATGATCTTCACAAAGCCACCCCTCTAGCAAATCTGGTTCAATATGCTGATGGCTCCACCTCAATCTGCTCTGTCCCCACCCTCCAACAACTTCAGATCAATTTCCAAGAAGCCTTTACATCCATTGAAACCTGGCTAACAAACTCCAACTAATGCTAAATCCTAAAAAGACCCAACTTATTCTCTTCCATCCTTCCAAAGCAGCAGTACCTACTCCCCCATTCTCTGTTTCTGCATCAGATAACACCCCTATCTCCCCCGTCACACAAACCAAATTACTAGGGGTCATTATTGACAATAATATGAAATCTGACAAACACATAGCTCATACAATAAACAAAATCAATAAAAAACTAGGTACTATTTACAGATGTAAAAACTTTCTAACCAGCAACAGTAAAGCTACCCTAGCTCATACCCATCTTCTGTCTACCTTGCTGTAAGCTTCTCTTGTCCTAATTAATCTAAGCAAGAGCAATTTAAACAAGCTCTCAGTGTGCTATAACAAAATAGCAAAATTTGCCACAAACTCTTCCTACCATAGCCACCACTGTCACGCTCTAAAACAGCTTTCCTGGCTGGAACTCCCTAACAGCTTAGCTCTAAACCAGCTTCTTCTAACTCACCAAATACTGTACCAACCTGTCAAAACTCCAGTCTTACAAAACCTGATAACCCTTTACTCCAGTAACTGAGAACTTAGGTCCATTAACAAGGCACTAATCGCAATCTCCAAAAGCCATTACAGCTTTGGTGACTCCCTGTATTCTAGCAATATTGCCAAGACTTGGAACTCCCTACCACTACAAATAAGGGTACACCCTAACAAAACCATCTTCAAAAAACAACTTATTTCCCCATATAAACAACTCCTGGACATGCAACTGCCTAGCACCTGGCTGACATATTCTAACTCCTTTCCCCTACCCACTATCCAACCTCCTCTTTAAAACTCCCACAGATGCACTTAAGCAATAACCCATGCCTGGGTGTGGGTAATGCTGGATTTACCCACGGTTGGTGTGGTTTGGTCATGAGGGCGAAGCCCAAGTGGCCAAACAAAGACAACAGTAGGTAAATCCAGCATTACCCACACCCAGAAGTGGATTATTGCTATTATACAATGACATTATTTAAGAAAAAAAATACTTACTTTTCTTAAATAATGGCATTGTATAATGCCTCCTTCCTGCCCTTCCGCAGCTGTCTGGTATTCTGCAGCAGTTCTGATGTACTTCGCATGCGTATGCTTACGCAGTACATCAGAGCTGTAGGAGTGGAACGGAGAAAGCAAGATCTCTGTTGCTTCTTACAAAGTGTCTCGCTATGTTAAAGGAGTTTAACATAACGAGGCAGTTTCTAAAAAGCAATGGAGATCTTGCATTCTCCGTTGCTGTAAAAAAAAAAAAAGACTTATACTAATGGAAAAAGTCCGGGTGACTGGACCTTTTTCCATTTGTATAAGTCTTTGATTTACAACATGCATGCTGACCAATCAGCATGCATGTTTTGGAATATTAATGGGGGGGGGGGTCGTTGTATAATATATATTATCACATGTTACTTGTAACTGCCTATCACCTGGCTGACATATTCTAACTCCTTTCCCCTACCCACTATCCAACCTCTTTAAAACTCTCACAGATGCACTATATATTATCACACATTACTTGTAACTGCCTAGCACCTGGCTGACATATTCTAACTCCTTTCCCCTACCCACTATCCAACCTCCTCTTTAAAACTCCCACAAATGCACTATATATTATCACATGTTACTTGTAACTGCCTAGCACCTGGCTGACATATTCTAACTCCTTTCCCCTACCCACTATCCACCATCCTCTTTAAAACTCCCACAGATGCACTATATATTATCACATGTTACTTGTAATTGCCTAGCACCTGGATGACATATTCTAACTCCTTTCCCCTACCCACTATCCTACCTCTTTAAAACTCTCACAGATGCACTATATATTATCACACATTACTTGTAACTGCCTAGCACCTGGCTAACATATTCTAACTCCTTTCCCTTACCCACTATCCAACCTCTTTAAAACTCCCTCAGATGCACTATATATTACCACACGTTACTTGTAACTGCCTAGCACCTGGCTGACATATTCTAACTCTTTTGCCCTACCCACTATCCACCCTCTTCTTTAAAGCTCCCACAGATGCACTATATATTATCACATGTTACTTGTAACTGCCTAGCAGCTGGATGACATATTCTAACTCCTTTCCCCTACCCACTATCCAACCTCTTTAAAACTCCCACAGATGCACTATATAATACCACATGTTACTTGTAACTGCCTAGCACCTGGCTGACATATTCTAACTCCTTTCCCCTACCCACTATCCAACCTCCTCTTTAAAACTCCCACAGATGCACTATATATTATCACACGTTACTTGTAACTGCCTAGCACCTGGCTGACATATTCCAACTCTTTTCCCCTACCCACTATCCAACCTCCTCTTTAAAACTCCCACAGATGCACTATATATTATCACACATTACTTACCAACTCATTGCTGCCTACTGTCCACTGTCCCATCTATATTCACTAACTCTCCACTAGACCACGTTGAAAAGCTTTCCCTTAAAATGTCAATGCACCTCATATGAACTTATCTATATTCTCCTACTTTGACAAACTGGCTAGTAATTTTAGTTTTTCCTTTCTTCTCTTATCTTCAGTACATCTTCAGGATTATCTCTACTAAACATACTGTATGAACAAATCATATGTTTGCTACCTGCTATACTTTTAATTGTATGTCTAAACCATGCACTATGCTTATGTAATATCTTATGCAATCATATGTTAATATCTGCTGTTTTTTATAACTGTATGTGTAAACCACAATGCTCATGTAAATACATTATGTATAGTATGTTTGCAATTGTTCTGGAGTTTTCTCCCTGGGCCTCTGCTGAAAACGGACAGCTCTGTCCAGTCAGACCTCCCTGGTAAACAAATGTAAAATAAATAAATAAACTAATTTTCAGTGTTACCAGTTAAAAATTCAAGCAAGTTTTACACTTTAAGCTTGACTACTTAAAAAATGTAAAATGCTTGTATTTGATAAGCTTCCACTGCTCAGGAGACACTGGGACAGATTCAGAAAATGCATTGTGGTAAGTGAATTTGTTTGACAAGCTTTGCAGTTCATAAAAAACAAGCTGCAGGGCATGGCCAGGCCAAGCAGCATGGACAAACGTGGTATACAGTACTGGCCATAAAATGACATGGTGATGAGCTACATTATTATAATGAGCATCTCAGTGTATGCTAATGAGATAAAACAAGAGGATGGATCAATTCAGAAACATATAAATGCTGAGCAGTGGAGCTGTGACTACTGTATATTTGAACTGGGATGAATGCTCATATTCGGATGGACTGAATTGTTAAACAATGCTAGGGGTTACTGCAGCTTTAGCAAATACTATTAGCAAGAGTCTCTTATTACTGCTACCGTGCATGATGGTACAAGGCAGCACCCCCAGGGATGCAGGGCCATCTGTCCATGCTTAACATTTCATGGCCTCCGCGACACTAACATTATAGTTTGGCACCAGTTAATAGAGACACCATATAACAAATCATAGAAATCTGCTGACCTCATCTGCAGCCCCATAGAGTACCTATCCCAGTGGATACATACTAAGGTGTGTGTGACTTTGCATATATTAGTTACAGGGGCAGGATATTCTTTCATTTCTCAATACCACACTTCAGAATGGTGGGGAGCATGTGTGGTTCCCACTTACCCTAGATGAGAAAGCCAACACTATGTGGGATTTCTATGACATATCCAAGTTCCCTGAGGTAATGGGGGCCATAGATTGTACTCACATTGAAATAAAGACCCCCACCTGATGAAATATAAAGTAGGTACATGAATGGCAAAGGATATGAATCCATCAACTGGTAGGTGGTTTGCAACGTACAGTATATAATTGACTGTGTGTGTGTGTGTGTGTGTGTGTGTGTGTGTGTGTGTGTGTGTGCAGGCTACCAAGTCAGTTATCATGACTCCCTCATATGGTACACTTGTGACAAGTAGCAAAAGTTTGTTAGGGGTAACATCCCACTGGGGCATCTTCTTGGTAATTCAGGAAATGTCTTAGAACCCAGACTGCTCATGACACCCATAAGAAATCCACAAAAATCAGACAGACCATGGGTACAGCCATGCCACTTACAAACAAGAAGCAAAACTTAGCATGTGCTTGGGCTGCTAAATGCATGCTTTAACTGTCTGGATTCATCTGGTTGTCCCTTGCAGTATAACCCTGCAAAAAAATGGGTCTATATTATAACATCAAATTTTATAAAGTTCGAATGTTATAATATCGAACCAGTAATGTAGAACGCTGAAAACAGCGAAGGTGCAGGACACCTAATTCTTTCCCAGGGAAAGAAGTCGGTGGGCCGTTGCTGTGGCTTCGCTGTTTCAGCATTCAATATGTTGGAATGTTACGGGTCAGGTTCAGGTAAGTGTGCGATTGTGTGTAGGTTAGGGTTGGGGGCGGGTTAGGTGAGTTAGGGTTAGGGAGCGGGTCAGGTAAGTGTGCAGTTGTGTGGATGTTAGGGTTAGTGCAAGGGTCAGGTAAGTGTGCGGTTGTGTGTAGGTTAGGGTTAGGGGGCGGGTTAGGTGAGTTAGGGTTAGGGTGCGGGTGAGGTGAGTGTGCGATAGTGACAGACCTTAGGGTTAGGGTTGGGTTAAGGTAAGTGGATAGCTAGTAGTGTATGTAAAGTTTAGTTTAGGTTTAGGTGTAGGATTTTAAGTGTATGTGTGTGGATTGCTATTTTTTGTGTGTGTTTGTGTTGTGTGTATGTTTCTTGGAATAGCAAATTTTTTCCCTGGGAAAAATTCACTATTTAGACTGTTCGATGTTTTCAGATTTCGATGTTTAGGGTTCGATATTATAACATTCGATGTTTACGAACTTCGATGTTATAATATAGACCCCAAAAAAATAGTATCTGCGTGTGCAGTGTTACACAATATTATACTTAGGAAGCGGTTATAGTACGGCAGGCACTTGCAGGGGCATCAGTTCCTGGAACAACAGTTAGGGAGGCTGACTCAGACAAGGATTTAAAGGAGAAGCCAGCAGCAGGAGATGATCATTCCAGACAGAGATGAGTACAATATGCAGTGGCACTAGCAAAAGAGATAGTGCCTTGCACATAGCTTCACAGCATAGTATACAAGAGTAAAGCAGAGAAGATGCACTACAGTAAAACTGATGCATGCAAAACCAACACCAGGCTGTGCTTACCCATGTGATGGTCATCCATGTTCATTGTGGTTACCATCTGTGGATGTAGCAATTGATTAATTCTGTGGGTGACCTTTTTCCCCTGGCAGATCAGCCAGGGAAGACATTGCATGCTCCATTGTGTGACAGATTCTATCCAAGAAATGACATATATGGGATGCACACTCTCATAAGTCATTTGCACACCCTGCATCATCTTCACAATCTCCACCATAGCTGTGATGGTACTAGCCTGTGCCTCCATGATGGCCATGCACATACATTGGGTTGCAGAGGTTGACTCACCAACTTTAAGGGGAAGGTGGTAACCATGTCTACAGTGAGCACCATTAACCCCCTCCCCTCGGGTGTGGATCTCTCTGCCCATGATTTCTAGGATATATTTTGACATTTGTCTTCTGAAGGCCAGCATACTTTCCTGACTGATAGTGACCCCATTAGCCTTTCATCCCTGTGAGGTGGGGGCAGCCTTGGAATCTGCAGACATAGAGGCTATACCCATGGTCTCTGCTGGGGATGCAGTGGTCACATTCCCTGTGCCTAACACAGCTCCATACTTCCTGACTGAGCTATGTCATCCCTGCCATCATTGTCAGAGGCTGCATACCCTCTATCATCAAGGTGGAGGCAGTATATATTAAAATTTAAATCAGCAGAATACACATGAATAAAGTCTTTTTCAAGCCAAACCAAAGTCAAAATAACATAGAAAATGAACACAAGTGTCATGACTAAAAGAAGAATAATTTATTGGCAAAAAATGTAAGCAATTTTACTCTCAAAGGTGCATTCTGAGACAGTAAATATATTACATCTTCTTTCAGTTTACATAGCTTAATACATTGAAAATACAATGTGTAAAAGAATATGTTTGTTTGTACAGCCATAAAATTATGCACACATTTGCATCCCTGACAGGTTAATGCAGGTATTGTTATAGGTGTGTGTGTGTGTGTGTGTGTGTGTGTGTGTGTGTGTGTGTGTGTGTGTGTGTGTGTGTGTGTGTGTGTGCGTGTTGTACTCTTCAGTGTACTTACAGAGTTTGTCTATAAAGCTAAATGGGAGAATAATTGTTTAAATGAGAGATATTTTATTTATATTTATTGATTTATTTTGTTTTGCACTATTTTGTTTTATTTTGTCTTTGTTTAAAAAAAATCCCTTATCCCTGTGAAAAAAGAATCCCTTATCAGCAGAGGCTTGAGGAGAAAACATATTACAAACATAAACAGACATTGAGTAATATACATGCATGGACATTAAGTAATATACTTTACCAATTGCACATATGTTTGCTAGTTAGATTGCATTCACATGAAAGTAGAGGAAACTATTACAGTATAAAAGATGCTTATCATTTAGCAGATGTTGAACATTGAGCATTTGAAGAGGTGTATTAGTGAGCTTGTCAGACAGATAACAGATCATGTGATTAGTGCTTAGAAATTCAGTGAAATGGAGGTGACAGAAGGAACAAGATAGGGTAGAAAATGTTCGTATTGTAGTTAGGAGGTGGAGTGTAAAGCAGGTTCAAAAACAACTTTATATATATATCAGGCTATCATAAGGTTCATATTACAAAAGCCCCCCAATCTACCTTAGTAATGCTAACCATGACCTTGCCCAAAACCCTAACCTGCATCTAAATTAAAAAAAAAATTCCAATAACACTACCACTATTCAAACAAATTTGAGCTGGAAGGGTTCTGGCATTGGGTAGTGCATTGGAAAACAAAATGTGTTTCCTTTTTCAATATACTGTGCGTCGGTGTGTTTTATTAGTGATGTAATGATTGGTTGACATATTATAATTCCTGTTTTATGTAGCGATCAGTCATTATGCAATCATATAGATAGATAGATGGGTCTACTTTGATTCACTGAAAACTCATTTCACTGAATTTCAAAACACTCACACCAAATCACTGAAAGCTCAAATCACTGAAAACTCATTTCACTGAATCACATTTCACTGAATGCAAGAACTATTGGGCATATAAAATGTATATGGCATTTTCCCCACTGTAGTGCGATCCTGGAGTTAGTATATACAGTTAGGAGGGTGTGGGGGCACAGCCCCCCCACATTGGGGTGTTGTAGATCTTTCTGGTGGATGGTTTCTGATGCAGTAAGGATCCGAACCACCGTAGATAGCTATGAGAGGTCCCTGGCCATCACTGGAACAGGCCAAATAATGCAGCTAATTTGAGTGAGTCATTGGTAGGATGACACTTTCTGGATAGGTTTTATAAGAGATTCAGTAGTACATCTGGACATAGAGGCATCTTCTTGACATGTAGTCAAAGCAGTGGGAACCATACATGTTGAGGTCAAACAGGGGCTTTGAGGATTACTGTGACTTAGCACGAACAGATAGTCTGTGAACATCTTTACAAAATTAGAACTAAGTATGAAACTAATGCACTTTTTAAACACCTAACAGTACACCCAGATCACCACTTTGAATTTATCATTCTGGAGTAATTGCCCATGCATCCCAGGGGTGGCCCATGGGGTCTAACACTAGAAAAGGAAAACAATTATTTGGCAATTGCATTTGAATTCAGCTAGTCCACCAGGCTTGAATTGGGTTATTTCTATTTCTTATTTACTTAAACTCACAGTCAACCAATGTTAATCATCATGTATTTTTTTTAAGATTTATTTACTACTTCACCTTCGCATTGTATGTTTTGGAAGTGTTTTAGCCACTTTTAATTAACCAGAAGGTCTTGTAGTGTTTAAAATGGTTTTAAAATTTTTATATACTTGACTTTAAAAGTGAGCATGTTTCTTTTAAATTATTGGTGCAATTTGGTCACATGACCTTCAGAAGGTTTTAAATCCTGGTTTCTCTGTTCCATTGTATCTGATGAAGTCTTGAGGATTTATATCTGAGACAAAAGCACTTATGGTTTTTTTTATTAAACAGTGAATCATTCATAAAGCCTGGTTCATTAACAGTTCATTAACAGTGAGTGATTTGTACTTCACCCAAAGTGAAACAGTTTGTTTTCACTTAACAGTGATATTTACATTAGTTTTTGGCAGTCTTTGGTAGTGATCTATCTGCATTCCATGCCCTTCTCTTCCTAAATACTGGTAGGACAGCTGTTACTATAACTTTCAACTTCTTTGCTTGGGCAAAGCCAAAAATGCAGAATAAAGCCTCAAAATAAGGAAAACGTTTTAAATTTTACTCTAATTTGCTTTAAGAAAGTTAATATAATAGCACATTTTCCATCAACATGCATTTTTTGACAATGAAAAGTATGAAACACTTGATGTCTGGGTTGCTAGACTATTTGTAAGTCTGAATGATTACCAGAAAAAATTAAACTTTTTAAGAGGGGCAAAGCAAAATTATGAACAAAATCAGGGATGGTGACAGCTTTCCATTACTCCTTAATGAGGTAAATAAAAATGGCTTACTCCTGATGTTGTTTGATGACTGCTGAACAACAACCACTGAGCTGGTGTGGCAGTAGTAATGTTGTACAATGCATTGCTATTTGCTGAAATCAGAGTAAATAACTAGTATTGTTATGGTTTATGCTTGTGAGTGTGTCTGCGGCAAAGTAAGCATGGGTGCCGGAACCATAGAACCAGGGGGAGGGAACCCCCCCACTTTTACAGCTGCAAGACCTGTTGGGAAAAAAATAATGAAGTGGAGTTTTCATGCTACTAGCTAGGAGCAGTTATTGAATCCCCAAATGACTTAACCATCATGCAGGAACTAGCTGTTCTTGTTCTCTTATTGCTCTGTGTTACAGGACTTATGCTGCCACTGTTCTGATAGTGCTGCCAGAGCCAGAGAGATGCCAGTAAGGAGAGTTTTGTTCTTTTGTTTGCAGGAGTTATGCTGCTTGTATGTGTGTGTGTGTGTGTGTGTGTGTGTGTGTGTGTGTGTGTGTGTGTGTGTGTGTGTGTGTGTGTGTGTGTGTGTGTGTGTGCGTGTGTGTGTGTAAAATGCCCCAGTTAGGTATACCTGGTAGTTAGTGTTACTCAGGCTCAGACAAGATCCTGAATTCTCCACCCATACCACCACTTGTGATTCAGGGAGTTGAGTCCATAGCTCTCCACTGTCCAGATTTTCACAGAATATTTGGCTCATACTTTTGGTCTGTTCCTCTTAAAATTTGTGGTTTTCTGGCAAATCAGTGAGAACTGAATTCACTAAAGAATGAGAGCCCTTTAAATTTCAGTCTTCCTATCTTTCAGGAAACATATGGTAACACATACTTTATTTTAGCAACTTTCTAAGATTTTACAAGTTTCTTTGTGTCTTTCGGCTTTTTCCGGTTAGGGGTCGCCACAGTGGAACTCCGGTCTGCTAATGATTGGTAGTTGATTTTTACGTGCCGAGTTACCAGCCCTGACGCACAACCTTCAATGAAGGTATGCCCATTCACGCATATCTCCACGCAGAAGATGCTCTAGCTGAGACTCGAAGATTATACAAGTAATAATTAAAATGTGTCCCTGATTTTGGGCCTTTGCCCCCCTCCCCCCAAAAATACATTTTGGCTTTTTCCAGATTTCTTGTGCTATGAAGTTGAGAGGTCTAGCTGAGTGTCAAGTGGATTTTACAAGGAGCTGAGAGCTTCAGGGGAAGAGAAGTTTAGTGCTATGTATGCTAAGTCATTTGCATTGTTAATAGCACAACAGGTGATATACTTGCTTTTGATGCAGAAGGCTGTGGGTTCTACTCCCACAGTAGATAGATGGATCGCTTCCACTATACTGTATTGTACTTTAAAGGAAATGGATGCTGCAGTCCTATGAATATCCTCCTTTGGAGGAGTTTCCTTGCAACTATGTTTCTGTTATCAGTTTGCCATTCATTCCGCATTGCAAAATTACTAGCTTATCTTTTTTTTTTTTAATGTAGCATAGGCAATGTATTATTCAAGGGCAACAGGCACTTTATTTGTAGATGAAACAATGAAATATAAAATTGTTTGCTAGCAGCAACCTCTTCATTAGTTACAGATCCCTTTAATATAGAATTATTTAGATGACTTACTTCTGCAGAGATTTTGCATATTTACTGATATTGGTGGATTGTAATGACAGAAGTTTGAGTGACCTTTTATGATTGAAATTTTCTGAAATGGGTAGTTTTGTCATTATTGGTTCATGCATTTTGTTTCATTGCTTACTAGAAGACTGTTCCAAACTACAAATTTAAAACACATTCTAACAAATTGTGCTGTATTATACAAGGAATATAAGTTAATGCAATCAGGTTAATACAATCAGGAAGGTGAATCAAAGAATTCATACATGTATGCTTGCTCACAGGATGCAGGAGATCAAAACAGGGGAAGAGACCAATCACCAATGGAGTCCCCCAGGATTCGGTGCAGAGACGTTTTCTGTTTGGCATATACATATCAAAAGTAAAAGGAAATACCAAAGGGCTTTGGCCAACTAAGTTTGGGATGACTGCAAGCTAGGAGCAGTTATTGAATCCCCAAATGACTTAACCATCATGCAGGAAGGTTTTTCCCAAACAATAACTGGTGCCAGAATCATGAATTGAAACTAAACTCCAAGAAATACATTATCATGTCCTTTGGGAAGCCATCTACTCCAGGGAACTACCAAACTGACAATACCCCCTGAGAACTGACCCAGTTGTTTGGCATTTGGGAACTTGTGTGTACAGTGACCTAACCTTTGACCAATATGTGCCCAGAGTCATAAGAAAGTGTTCCTATATTGCACAGCTTATAAACAAATTGATTATGATTAGATTTAGAGATGTTATTGTCCCCCTTTTTCAAAGCCCTCATTAGGTCAATTATTTTATATATTGCCCACTTTGGCATGTATCTGTCCAGACCCATGCAACAATTGGAATACCCACAAAGATACCTTACTAAAAGGATACAAGTCCTAAACAATAGGTCTTGCATGGACCACCTCAAAGATTTATCACTATACTCAGTATCCTACAGAGTGCTTAGAGGTGACATATCTGGCATACACAGCATCCTCTGACCTAATACAGACGGACCTACTGAACATCAGCAAGTCAAATGGCATCAGAAATACTCAGTCCAGGTATCTAAACTGAATGTTGTGGAGAGATGGATGTATATATCACAGAGGTTACCACTGTTCCAGAACAGACTATCCATTCAAGTAAATTAAAGCTCATCCCGGTCCATATTCAAATGCAACTGGGATATAAGGATGGGTAATAGAAAATATAATCCAAGATTGCCCCTTATGCCACTAATAGATAAAAACAGTTCCTAAATGCTGCATCCCTTACATGGGGCCCCTCAAATTATCTATAGTATGATCACATTTATTTTCACTAGGGCTAATATACAATTAACAGCCATGGGATAGGTAAGGCCAATCAGGAAATGTTAATTCAAGCACCAAAAGGCACATTGGCCAAGCGTAAAATGTCCTCCAAGTGAACCTATGTTGTGGTAGTAAATAGTTTTAAAAAATTGCCCTGTTTAGATCACTAAGTGCCCCTCTCACCCTGCACTCCTCCCCCCAGTCTTCAATAGCTTCTGGCGCCTCTGAGAGTAAGAGTAACAAACTGGCTATAATTTATTTCACTTTCTAGCACAAACATCATCAGCATTGCCATTATGGTTGTGTGGGTTGGGGGGACATGACTGCAGTGCATTTAAGACTGACAAATTGCCATAATTTGTTTTCACTTACTATCACAGACATAGATCTTACACGTGATAGGTGGCTATCATTGGTGGTTTGACAGGAAGAGGATGTGTGTGACAATACATGCTCATTGCCACAGTGGCATGGTAAGTAGCATTGCTGTATCACTGTACTTTGCTCAGGTAGTTATTTGCTATGTTTGTGCATCTATCCATGTGCTCTGATTAAACCCAGCACCTCAAAAAAATATTTATTTATTTTACATTTGTTGACCGGGCTAGTCTAACTGGATATATGTCCATTTTCAGTAGAGGCCTGGGGAGAAAAGCTCCAAGATAGATACAAAAAAGAAAGGAGAGATAAGCTCCAAGACAGATATAATAAACAATATGAAAGGTTACAACAATCAAACTTAACATCTGTTGGTAATATAAAGTACAGGATTCATAATAAGCATAACTCAAGTAGTAAATGGTAAATATACAAAAAGATGTTACTATTTACATATATACATATATTTTAGTTGGCATGACATAGTCTTTGGTTTCTTAAGGGTAAGTCTGTAGAGGTGAGGAGACTGCATTAGTGTGAGGAAGGGAAGTTAGTCAGGGTTAGTACAGGGACATAACCAGTGAGTATGAAGGAATAGTTTTAGCTTCTGTTTAAAAAGAGTTAATGAAGACAGAGAAATGAGTTAAGTGGGTAAAAGATTCCAGTGCATTCCAACAGCATTAGAGATGAGGGAGTCTCCTGCCAAGTTGTTGGTTTTGCAAGTATTGATAAGTATTTTGTTTGAGGAGCGTAAATTCTTAAGATTGTTGTAAGGGGTAATAATGCTAGTGAGTATTGGAGTGTTGGTGGGTTGGTAAAGGGTTTTATGGGCTATAGTAAGCTGGTGAAAAATAATTTAGTTTGGAAAGTCAAGCCATCCTAGTTGCTTTAGATTAAGACGGTGTGTTCTAAATAGAGAGGCAGTTGCAAATCTGGCAATATTATTGTAGGAGATTGCCAGTTTATTTAGGTTGTTCTTAGAAAGGTTAGTATAGACAGGTGAAGCACAGAGTAGAGTGGAGATTAAGTGAGTTCTGGCTATAGTGGTCCTGACCACTGGAGTAAGAAAGGGTTTGATTCTATAGAGGGATCCTAATTTTTTTGTTGATTGTTTTAACTGTGCTGTTTATATGAATATCGAAGTTAAGGTTGCTATCTATTGTTATACCTAGAAGTTTGGTGGTAGGTTCAGGAGATATGAAAGTGAGATTATTAGATGTGAGAGAGAAATTTATTAGGGTGGACTTTCGGGTTGGTGTGAACAGTAAAAGTTTAGTTTTTTGGGGGTTTAGGAGGAGGCAGCGGTTTAAAAAACATTGTTCTACAGTACTGAATGCATTTTGGGTAAGGGACTGTAGTTCAGTTGGAGAAGTAGCTGAACAGATTATTGTAGAGTCGTCTGCGTATTGAATGCAGGTGGTTTGAGGAATTGAAGATTGAAGGTCATTGATAAAGATGGAAAATAGGAGTAGGCCTAATATAGAGCCCTGAGGAACACCAAGATAAATGGGAAGGAGGTTAGATAGTTTATTGTCCCATACCACAGCTTGCTGTCTATTGTCTAGGTAAGATTTGAACCAATTTATCGCTAGGGGTTCAAGTGAAAAGGATTTCAGTATATTTATGAGGAGCTGGTGAGTGACCATATCAAAAGCTTTGGATAAATCAATAAAGACTGCAGAGGAAAGAGTATTGTTATTCTGGTTTTGTTAATGCAGTCTGTGAAGGATAGGAGGGCAGTGGTGGTACTATGGAATGGTCTGAATCCATGTTGACAGTTGGCAAGTAAGTTGTTTTGGAGTAGATGGTTAAGTAGTTGCTTATGGATACATTTCTCCATTATTTTTGCTAGGGGAGATAGTAGGGCTATAGGACAGTAGTTAGAAAAGTCATAAGAGTTCCCACCTTTATGTAGTGGGATGATTTGTGAAATTTTCCAGATAGATGGGATGGTACCTTCACTTATGGTATGGTTAATAAGAATGGAGATGGGATAGGCTAATGCTTTAGCCCCTTTTTGCAGGTATTCTGCTGGGAGTTGGTCAGCTGAGGGGGTGGTAGGTTTTAGTTTTTGGAGAAGGGAGCAGATAAAGGAAGTAGAGAGTGGTTGTAACCGAAAAGGTGGAGGTGGGTTTGTCATGGTTGTAGACAGTTTTGAGGTATCTGGAGAAAGTTGACTTGCAAGAGTTTGGATGGCTTGTGTGAAGAAAGAGTTAATGGCATTAGCAGTATAAGTGGGATTCTCATGGCTAGTGCCTTTTGGGTTAGGTGTGCTGGATTGTCCGGGGTATAGTAGTTTGTTGATGCTATTCCAAAACTTTTGTGGGTTTTTTGGTAAGTTTGCTGTATTTGGTAATAATAGTCTTTTTTTGTCTAAGAGGATGGCTTGTTTTGTAAGATTTCTTGGTTGTCTAAAGGTCTGGCAATCTGTAGGATCCTTAGTATTACGCCGTTTGGCCCAAGATTTGTTTCTCTGAAGGATTTTTTGCCTAGTGGTGTTTGAGAGCCAGGGGGCAGGCTTAGTTTTATTTCTAACAGAGTGAATTGGGGCAAATTGGTCAAGGATGGCTAAGAATGTGGAATTAAAGTATTCCACAGCTTTGTTAAGTGGAAGTGATTTAAGTGGAGACCAATTACAGTGTCTAAGTTCTGTTAGGAAGAGTTCAGGGTTAAAACACTTTTTGGTGTGTATTGTACTGAAAGTGTTTGAAAAGTTAGGTTGGTTTTATGCCTGATTAAATAAGTTAGTGAGTGGTCACTTAGATCATCTGGGAGGGTACCTACTCTGTATGTTTGGTGAGGAGTATTAGTCAGAATCCAGTCTAAGGTACATTCTTTGTTATTAGGTTTATTAATTCTAGTAGGGGAGTTAATATATTGTGAAAAGCCATATAGGTTAATGTGGGTAGTAGGGTGTACATTACTACAGGAGTTCCAGTCTATATTAAAGTCTCCTAGGACTATAGTTTCTTGTGGGATATTAATAGAGAGCCAGTTAAGGATATTTTCAATGGTATTAACATTATTTCCTGGGGGAAGGTAGATACAAATGAGGTATATGGATTTACATGAGTTAACCTGCAATTTAGAAATGAGGATTTCTGCAGTATTGTCAGAAGGTGGTTTAAGGTTTGCAGTGCTGATTTGTAGCTCTGTTTTATAAAGGATTGCTACCCCTCCTCCTTTTTTGGCTGTACGGTCTAGTCTAAGAATATTATAGCCAGGTGGGGTGACTTCATTGTCTTTGGTTGTAGGCTTTAGCCATGTTTCAGATAAACATAGAATGTCAAATAGGTGGACATCTAGGAGTGCATGGACGTGGCCGATTTTATTATTGATGCTGCATATGTTAAGATGAGCTATATAGAGAGAGTTAGAAGGTTTAGTAGGGGCCAGGGTATTACTATTGTTAGAGTTAGACTTGTGAGTAGTAAGTATGGTTTTTGGGCCAGGGTTGGGATGGATGTCCCCATCTAGTAAGGAGTGGAGGTATATTTTATTTATAGGGTACCGAGGCTTGTGGTAATAGTCAAGTAACTTTCTAATATTTAGAATGGTATACCTAATGTGTGCTAGTCTATGATATTTGGCATGTAGGTAGCTGGGTTTATATGTAGTGTTTATGAAGTTTTTGGAGGTAGGGAGTGTTAGTGTTAAGGTATGTTTGGAGGGGAAAGATATGGAGACATATAATATTTGTTTGTAGGAGGTAAGCAGATAGGCAATGGTAAGAGGAGGGAAGAGTGATAATAAGAGTAGTATTTGTATTTGGAGTGGGGTGGTTAAAATAGCCATTTTATAAGATTATACAGTGGATGAAGAGTGGGAGGTAAGGATGTATAAGCAGGTTAGAAGATAAATTAGTCAGTGAGATGATGTAAGTTGGAGGGATGGGAGGTAGGGTAATAATAGGTAATGTGTTGTGATTAATGAGGGTTGGGAGTGATAATTAGATGATCTGCTGGATTGGATCACATTTGATGGGGTGTCATTTTAGAGAAATAAATTTAGGACCTCTTGGGGTGGGTGGGAATTGGGGGCAGGGTAGGGGAGCGGTGTGAGCCCACAGGGCAAACGGAGCGGGTAGAGACCAGTGAGTGAAACAGGCAAGGAGAACAATCAGTGGATTGCTGACTGATAGGGTAAGTTAGGTTGGAGCAGTTGAGGAATAAATGAGAAGTATAGTGGAAGAATTCCAAGGAGGATAGTGGGAGATTACAGCAAGACAGGAGGTGTAAGAGAGATCTATTGTAACAGGGTGAAGACAGTAATCAAGAAAATGAGTTATTCTTGAGTGTAGGGATAGACAAAAGGATAAGGACTGGATAAGGGTGCCACCTAGTGGCCAGGGGCCTAAATTACATCGTAGTATTGATTTGAGAGGGCTAGTCTAGAGTTAGATAGGTTGCTCAGTTCAGCAAAGGAATGGTATAAAAGGCAGACAGTGGCTGGATTTACTACAGGGTACAGAGGGGAGGGGTATGACTGCTGTCTTACCTGGCTGAGAGGCCTTTAATTACAGACTATACAGTCCAAGGATACTACACTTAAACAGCCAGTGTAAGAAAACACATACTTTCTTCTTTCTTTTGGTGAATATCACAGGGAACCCTTATAGGGTGCAGAAATAGTTGCAGAGTTGGGAAGGGTTGGGAAGAAACATGCAGCAGGTCAAATATAATTCTTCCATTTCTGAACATGCAGGGTGTGTGTTTGTGTCTGTCTGTACATGTATGTAAAAATATCATCAGTTTTTATCTGCACACACACACACACACACACACACACACACACACACACACACACACACACACACACACACACACACGTACAGAATAATGCATGAAACATACATAACTCTTTGGAATGGCAATAAAAAATGCAACTAACAAGAAAATTGTATTTCAAAAGTAAGGCAGAAAATAACATCACACAATATCTGTGGGTCTGGTGGTCCCCACACCTCAGAATGTATAAATGGGTTTTGGCATCAACTTAGTGGTTGCCTCTGCCTTCTACCCTACTCATTCTAAAACAGGCCTGCTCAGAGGTGTGTTAAGAATGTTGCTGTAGGTTATGTGGTAAGTTGAGGATGGTGAGGTCATAACATCACCACAATTAACCTTAGAGGTGAGCACAGGGAGTCATTATATCTTTTGCTGGGGCATGGGACAGAGCGGTCATTGTTTATTTTACATTTCTCACAGACCTTGCAGATCTGCAAAATAAGTTATTATAGTTTGTGTGGTGGCAGTGTACTGTCTAGAAGCAACAAAGTTTAATACATTACTGTAATCATTATGTTTTCAATTTTCTCACAATCGCACATCAAGCAAATATACAGGTGGCTGCCTTACTGGTGGGGTGAAGAGTGAGGAGGCATGATGTGTACATGTATGGCAGCTGTTACTTTAAATACATGACTGTGGCCATTTGAACCACTGCTTTCATCTCAACAGCAATGCTAAATTTCATTCCTTAACCACAATTTCTGTTAAAGTCATCACTTGATGAAAAGGCTGGATAAAAATTTAAAAAAAAAACTTTAAAATAAACTTCAGAGCATATAGAAAGTCATGTCATCTTCAAAATCCTGAAAAGTAATGGAAAGTGTGAGAAAAAGAAGAAAAAAGTAATGTGCATGTTGTGGGGATCCCAGGATGGGAAACCGATGGGAGCACCAGAAAATGTGTGTGGGTGGGGGTGAAACAGTAGGCAATGCCTAAGGGCCCATTTCACTTAAGTCCAGCCCTGTGCATACAGGTGTTGTAATGTATCATTGTTGCAATTAAATGCCAGTCACTGTGAATGTCTCTCTGTGAGATAGGACAACATAGTGTGGTATACAGGCCTGCCAATAATGTAAGAGCATAGCAGCTACAGTTCAGTTTGTACTTATTACTTGTAAAACTCTGCAGCATGGACTAAAAGGTTTCATAGGAAGGGTGACAGGATGATACTTTGACTGGAAGTTTCCATCGAGCCCTCAACTTGATATTTGCTGGGGGTCCCCAAAATGCTAACACTGGCCCTGGTTGCACAATGGTAATCTCCAGGAAAAGTAGTTCTAATGTTATGCCTTTGATGCCATCCTCAGTGGGAAAGTATGAGCTGAAGACACAGAAGGAATGGCACTAACAACACTTTGACCCAAAGTCACAATCATCACTGAGACTGGCTTTGGTCCTGATGAATGGAATTCTGAAGTCAAAACACTGAGGATGGCCCCTAGTGAATGGTGGCCAACCCTGGCATGAGGGCTCAATGCTGACTCTCTGGTGCCTAGCAGCACTCAGCACAGAAGGATTGTGTTTAAACACTGATGGATACAAAGGGGCCAGCACCAATGGAGATAATTCCACTTGTGCTAAAACAGGTGACACCAGAAAAATTCTCAGTCTCCTGCTACTGAAACTGGGCCTGGGGAAGGAGCATGAGAGGTGGATGGAATGGGTCCTTTAATGCCCATCCTAGAAAAAGAGGGAGATGAGAGAACACCAGCCTCAGTCTGAGTCTAAACCAAGGCCAGCATCATCTTGTCCCAGATGATATATCCTGTAGGGCTCTTAACACACTTTGTTGACCTTGTTGAGAGAGCTGAAGACAGGATGCTACCCAGTACATGCACATCTACCTCTTTGAGGAGCAGCTATCTGGTCTCTTCCTTGGATTGGAGTTAGAAGTTGAAGGAATAGCCTGAACTACCTTTAGTGGGGGCACCTCAGACCTCGGGACATTCTAGAAGGTGGGCCGGCTAACCTTTGCTTCTCCTTCTTAATCTCTTCTCCTTCAGTCTTCTTTTCTTTGGAGGGGAAAGCCCCTTCACAATCAACTTGTTTTGTTACTGTTGAAGCATCCTGGAGCCAAAGCCCTTGCATATCTCGCATTCTTGCTTTAAGTGATCCATCCCCAAGCACACCATATATAAGTCATGGACATCCTGGGGTATAATCTTGTAGTCACAGTGGCTTAATTTCTTAATCACTGTGACCTTTTCTTTCTCAATTAGTTATGCAAGGAAAGAAATCCAGAGTATTAAACACACAGCTAAAACAAGGATTCAGTAAAGATCATAACACCAGCAGCAGCTACTTGCTATAAAAGTGGAAACAGACTCACTGAACCCAAAAACTACATGTTGAAAAAGACGAACTCCATGCGGCTAAAAGCTTCTTATCTAAGTTTAGCAAAAATGTATAAGATCCCTAATAATTAAAAGGTGTGCAGTATTGCAACCAGCTGTAGGCCTAATTACCTATCAGGTAACGGGGAGGCTAATTGACAGAAAAAAAATATCTTTAAAAAATGAGAACTGAGGACTGAAATATCTCTCAAGAAAATATTTTTAAATATCAGTACAAGAAATTGTTTATTTAATCAACACATTTCTAGAAACATGAGCACCAAGATCCATATCTGTATGCTAGAAGCAGGAAATGAGATCTAGAGAGGGAAGCATGGGGTTTTGTGGGAGTTACAAGAGGAACTCAAGCTCAATAAGAGACATAGTTGCTAATTTGGTGCCATCTGTAGGGACCAGTCCTTCAGTACTGAATTGGATGGATTGAATAACGTTAAGACATATAAGAATTATATGTCCCCCCAACACACACAAACACACATGCTCATGTGTGCCTTTGTGTGTTTGTATCTAAACTTATATGTGTGAGCATATACCAGAATTTCTTTCCTTTCAATCTGAGGCTATAGATCTTGAGACCCTAGGATTTAAAGTCATATAGAAGGTTGCTTGATATTGAATGGAAATGACTGATGTATTACATTTAATAGGTATTGATGCCATCTAAATTAGTCTATAAGGCTGTCATACTAAGCTGAGTGTATTCCTTTATATATGTTTCAGGGAGCTGTTAGAAACATTGAAGATATTACAGTTCGACTCCTTTATATGCATCTAGTCAGAGTTACCATGCTAATCAGTTACCATTGACAACTCCTTCAATTTTCTCTGAATGTATTAGGGATAATAAGATAAAACTTAAAAGTAATTCTACAGGACACAGAAAGTAGAGGTGGTATTTTATCTAGTTCATTATATACTTTTTTGTGGAATGTATTTCTATGTTGATACAGGAAACTTGTAAAACAGAATATATGAGTTCATTGATAGATAAGATAGAAATACTAAGGGTTATATCACTAATTTAATAATGAAAATGAACCTGGTTTTAAATAATGATAGAGCAAAGTTATGTTTAGTTTATGATTACAAACTATTAAGTTGGAATAGTTATAGTGATTGAATTGAAAATATATATTCTTTTTTCCTCCTTATCACATAGTGAGCGTGCCTCACTTTAATTATTAGATGAAGGATGTCAAAGACCTGTACAGTACTATACAAAGACAACTATACTGGAAATTAGATACAAAAATGGCTATAATAGAAATTATACAATGACTTCACATAAGTATTAAAAATGTGCACGCTAATTGGTCAGCCCAACCAGCGAGCCTGTTGTAAATCGAGCATATACCAACAGAAAAAAATCCACCCTCTGAATTACCATTGAGCAGCCATACTTTTTTTACCGATAAATGCTAGCAAGGGCAGACCATATACAAGAACAATCAGGTACATTTGTAAAACTAAAGAAAGATAAACATATCTGATTTTACTTGCATTTCTGCGCTGTCTTAACAGAATGTCATACCTCTGATCTGTCCAGATGTTAAGAGAATGTCCACATTTGCTTCATATTTAAAAAAAAAAAAAAGCAACAAAAATTTTTTTTTTGCCATTGCTTCTGTTGGACAGCACTGATGTACTGTGCAAGTGTGAGAACATAAATCCCATATGTGTAGTACACCAGAAAATGTGGAAGAATGTGGAAACAAAGCAGAAGAACAAGGGTCTATATCATTTGAGCGAATGTTAAGAATGTTGAACGCTCTAAAGAGTGAAATTGCCGGACCTCTAAGTGCTTCTTGTGGGATTGCAGTACAGTGAAGGTCAGAGTATTTGCCCTTTCCTCACTGTAGTGCGATCCTGGAGTTGGAATATATATTTAGCGGGGGGGTGTGGGGAGCACAGCCCCCCACAATAAAGATTTTGAGGTCCAGCATTTTCACTCTTTAGAGCATTCGTTATTCTTAACATTCGCTCATATGATATTGACCCAAGAAACAATACAGTGTGGTTATACAAAGAGATTATTTAAGAAAGGTAATCAATTTCTTTCTTAAACAATGATATTGTATAAAAGCAATAATCTGCTTTAAGGTTCGATTATGCTAGATGGTTGGCTTTGTTTGATCACTTGGGCCTCAGCTCTGTGATAAAACCATGCCATCCATGGGTAAATCCAACATTACCTACACCCAGTCATGGGTTACTACTTAAATAAATTTGTATGAATAATACGTTGTCCTTTATAGACTTTGGATGTGAGGGCAACTGATAAACCTAGGAACCATTTAGACAGGTGTATTAATCAGTTTTGGATCATTTATCTCAGTGCATTATAAAATGCTATTAATGAAATCTCTAACAGTCATTAATGTGAACTTACTTGAGCAATACATTTCCATTTATAGACATGTAAATATGACATGGAATTTGATGAAGAATCAGCTAAGAATATTTGGAAAAGAAAATAAAGTGAAGTTAGAGTTAGCACTCATGAGTAAGGTGGTCTCTTGCTCAGCTTTATGCGTGCTAACTCTAACAATTCCTCCACTCTTTCACCTAACCATGACTTTGCATTAGGGTACTAAATACTGTTTCCCTAACAGTACCAATATACAATATGTAGCAAACAATTAATACAGTTTATACCCTGCCTGCATGTAGTACTACAATGCTCATGTTTAAATAAAAGAAAATCTCTTTAAACTGTATCAAATTGCTTGCTTCAAATGTAGCAGATAGTTTCTACAGTTTATACCCTGCCTGCATGGAGTGCTACAGGGCTCAGTTACTTTTAAGCAGTAGCAAACTACTTGTTACAATGTAGCAAGCAGTTGCTACAGTTTAAACCCCACATGGCTACAGTGCTCAGGTTTGAATGTAAATGTAATTCCAGCTTTTAAAGCCAGACTTGCAAAAAAAAAAAAAAAAAAAAAAAAGCTATATAGGGACTGGCTAATCATGCCACCCAAACACTTTACACCTGGGGTAGTTGCCCCTCTTGCTCTTCCCTAGCTACACTATTGAAAGAGTGAATTGTATTGAAATATAGTGTGTTTTAGTCTGAATAGTTAGGAAAGCACTTTGCTTTGTGATACCTAATCAAACTAGGAACTAGGTATTTTCATTCGAATGTGAGAGGGTTTTTATTCTGAAAATCTGTCTTTGAGTGATTTATGATGTCTACTGACTATATTTATAATGAAAAATACTTCAGAGGAAACAGAATTTTCAGCAGCCAAATATATTTAAAACCAATAAAGTCCTCCACAAATTAAATTAATAAATGCTGTGTTGGTCCATTCAGAAAACATAAAGAAAGTAGAACACAGCCATGATGTAATTCATTTTACTGGACTAACATAGGTTTTGCAATTACTAGAGCTTTTGCACTAGCAAAGGCTCTTCTTCAGGAGTTATTAATTAATATTAGAAACAGTACTTAAATATCCACTTGTGCCTAGAAAGGGAAGTGCATCACGTATTTACAATTGACAAAAAAGACAATTGAGAAATACTGGTGCAGAATAAATGCAAATGTATAGTTTGCATGTTTAGTATGACTTTACACCTCAGAGAAAGGCATAGTGTATGTGTGTGTTAGAGAGAAAGACTCTGTGAGCATGAAATGGCAAAAGGCCATCTCCTACCCTGCTTAAAGGGTATTATGATAAAGGAAGGTAATTGTAATTGTATTCTACATAAAGACAATTGTATTGCTAATTGTGATTTAACAATATTGTATTCTGGTAAATATTAAAAAAATGTCTATTACCATTACATTTGAAGGAGTTAGATAAATTTGCTGACTGGATTTTTTATACTTATTATTCTTATGCTTTTGGCATCTAACCATGCATTGATAGAAATGTATATTTCCAGTGAAGTGTCAACAAACATTAATTATGTTAAAGTAATTTCTTCCCCTTTGTCAGGCCATAGTTTTCTTACTTTCAAACTGACAATGAAGCATGATAGATTAATATTACTTAATTGGATTCCATTGTGTATGGTGAAACAAAAAAATTTAAATAATGGTTTATTAAAGAAATGGAAGATTAACTCCAGTTTAAGAATAATGGAGAAGTAAAGGCAACAATAGTTGGGAACTCTCTTAACTCACAGTTACTTGGCAGAATTCATGGATTTTGCCACAAAAAATGAAGAAATTGGATATGAAACTGATCTTAATGCATGATAGCTTAAATATAGCAAAATTTAAAGTTAAAAAATGGGGAAGCTATATTTATGGATATGGTAAACACTTTAAGCAGAAAATATCAATCTTATCCCAAAGTAGCAATAGGTATGGATAAATTTAAATTGTAATAATATTAATTATTACTAATTTGTCTTGTGGTACAGCGGTAGTATTGTTGCCTCACAGCAAGAGATTCTCCTGTTTGATTCTCGGCTGGACTGCCTTCTGTGTGGTGTCTGCATGTTCTCCCCACGGTCGAGTGGCCTCTGAAAGACATGCATGAATGGGCGTGCCTTTGCTGAAGGTTGGGCTTCAGGCTGGCAACTCAGCACCATAAAAATCGACTGCTAATCATTAGCGGACCGGAGTTCCACTGTGGCGACCCCTAACAGGGAAAAGCCAAAAAGACAAACAAACTAATTTGTCTGTACTAATTGGATAACTGTCATAGGTCAAATAAGTCTGTAAAGTCTATCTTCTGATTGTCATTGATGTAGATGACATCTTAGTTGCTTTAAAACAATTAATGAAGATGAAGACATAAAGGAGTTAGAATCTATTTTAAGCAGACAGATAGGACCATAAGATCATATGAAAAAAAGGCAACTGAGAATAGTGACCATTTATAGTGATCATTTACAATTTCCCAGTACCCATCCTAAGATTGTGCCTCCTATTTTAAGGAGGGCTAGGCTAATCAAGCCAGGTTAATTTTGTGAACACCCATACAATTATCCAGTTCCCATTTGAATGAAGATAATATATCACACTGATTAATTTGCAGTGGGAGTCTATTCCAGAGCTGGAGAAGGTACTGTGTAATGAATCTATCTTTACACCATGTTTTACCTGCTGGTGAACATTTACATCCCTTCTTCTGATGTTTGTTGGATTACATGATTCGTGAAGATACAAAAGATCCAGGACCACTGCGTCCCTATGGCATGGGAGGCTAGGCATATATGTCCCCTGGGGAGTGTATATGATGCTGATAAAAAGATGGTACTTCCAGTCTTTTCTAGTAGTTTAGGGTTTTTAAGCTTTCTTTCTAGTAGTTTGACCTCTCTTGTGAAATACATTTCAAATGGCTCATTGCATTCAATAATAGGCCTAATCAATACCAAATATAAGGGGACAATGACCTCTATAGATCTAGATGATATTCCTTTGGCAATTAGCTGCACTAAGTAGAAAGATTTTCCAACTACTGTCATCACATAATGATCAAAGGTGAGGGGTTATCAACCCAAGTTCCAAAGTCTGTAACAACATTATCATTTTGGAGTGGAGGTATTGTTTATGTTGTAAGCTGACCGTATGACAATATTGCACTTTTCCACATTTAATCTGAGCCCATTTTAGTGCACCAGGTATTTATGACTATAAGTTAATGTTGAAGGAATTAGGCATCAGAGGTAAACTTGAGAATGGCTCCCAGTTTATAGTTATCTGCAACCGTGGTTAGCCAGAGGCCTTGGTTCATTGTCCGAAAATCAGAAAAGTAAATTCCAAATAATATGGGTCCCACCTTCATACTCTCTGATGATACCCCTGGTACCCGCACTGAGTGGGTTTTGTCTTTAAGACAATTTGCTATCTATCTTACCACATAGGGATATATTTGTAAGAGTCTATATTACATGTCTATATGTCTACATGTCAGTCTATATTACATGATCGAAGTTTCAAAACTTCGAATCTGATATGGTCGACACCATATAATCGAAGTTTTGAAACATCGAAAATGTAATAAACCACAACAACCTACAAAAACAAACCATTTAAACGCTCTACCCCCCACATGAGAGGATGTGCCCCCCACACCCCCCACTACTTAAATATACCAACTCTGAGATCGCACTACAGTGCAGAAAAGGGAAATCTTCCCTTTCCATGCTGTACAGAGATCTCCATTAAAAGTTTCAAGACTTCGATCATATGGCGTCAACCATATCAGATCCGAAGTTTTGAAACTTTGATCTTCTGATATAGTCCCTATTTGTAATGTATTATGATTTCTAACCATGCTTGCATGGGGGATGGCATCAAACACCTTGGCCAAGTCACATCAAACTGTGTGAACAATATGACTACTGCCAACAGCCTGTGTGACCCTTTGCAGAAGTTGACTAAATTCATTTGACAGACTATACCCTTGACAATGCCAAACTGCTACGGACATAGCCTGATGAGATTTTTAATATCATAGCTTGTCAGGTCAGTTATAGTATGGTCTCTTGCTTTCCAAATAAAACTAAGCAGACTGAGGACCTGTAATTCCAAGAGTCAGTGGTGGCGACCCCCTTGTGAAGAAGAATCACTACTGCAATGCAGCAAACCTTGGAGGCAAAGCCAGTGGCTAAACACTGGTTATGTAAATTAAGCAGTGGTCTGCCAGGCCATGTTTGTTAATGTTTATTAAACAACCAGGTATATTATGAGGTGTATTATAAAGGTCACTTATTGCCCTTTAGTAATGATGGAGTAATCTGAGAGATGTATAGACAAGTGGGCTTTGGATAGTTATCTCTGGGTTAAATATGCACTGAATATATTTGCTACTATGTTGTCAATGTCTACTGAGTTTGATTAGGTGGTGACATTATGAATAAATTCAGAGCAATATTCATCACATTTGGTACTAAGCGGGATAATGATAAACACTTTAGAGTGATCTTTTCTGGCATTCTTAAAACTTCTGCATAGTATAATAAAAAGAAACACCCCTAATATTACGCTGCATGAATACAGACTGTCAGAAGGAGTGGGATATAGTTTAAACAAAGGAAGTGACATAAACACTGCATGATTTTATACATGATGGTTTGTATTTCAAAGCAATTTAAATCTAGAGCAAGGTACAATATTTGCAGTTACCTCAATCATAGGCAATTCTAAAAGAGCTGTTGCAGGTAAAGTATGCAAATGAATAAAGACACAAGCAAGTTGCAAGATACTGCAAACAACCCATGATTCTGTAAGTCATAAGCACTCACAACAGCCATATAACAAGTAAGTAAAAATTGCTGGAACATTCTATTCCCGGACACCATGTCAATAAAAAGTTGAAGACTGAGAGAATGGATTGCTTCCCTTCATGGCAGTTAGTGCCCCGTGTGTGAATGTACTAAAACTAGAGGAGATTATACCAACTGCTGTGTCGCTGTCATAATGTAGCACCCTACTAGGCATTGCAAGTGGCCCCATAAGGTTACCACCAGGCATATGACTAGACAGAGAGCAGATGTTGGATGTATATTACTTATTTATGGCATTCATAATACCAGATAGCTAGAGGTGATGTGTTACAGGTAATAGCAGTTGCCCCTAGTGTAGTGACTTGTGAATCAAGTTTGCAGTCCACAGTTGCCTGCAAAAGAAGCTTACAACACACCACATGGCCTGAGCAGAAATGTGACTGAGTGGGTTCCTGAAGTTTCACTTCAGATGTTTGAACATATGTGGTACCCTCTAGTGTACACATGCTCAAGATAACAGCACACATGTACACTATGTACTCAGTCCTGCACAAAGTGTTGAAAATTAAGCAGTGTTACCTGATAGATCAAGGTGCTGGAGCCCTGCTCTAAGAACCCTGAACACATGAAGAAAATTATCCAAGGGGCAACAAACATGATGGCGCTGAAGCATCAGATTATGGATATCATTGGCTTGTGGGATGCAGGTAATCACTGAATTTCCATGCATTAGCAGGAGGACACATCTGGTACAAAACTTGAAAAATGTAAATTTTACTATGGGGGTAGATGCCTTGAGAATGTCAGTGCAGGACATGCTGATACAAATCTCCTAGTGACTTTTCTGAAGAATTCTAGACATAGCCAAACAATGTGTGTGTTTGTGTGTATGTGTGTGTGTGTGTGTGTGTGTGTGTGTGTGTGAGGGGGGGCGACGACAACAAATGTCCAAAATCAGGGTATTTTTAAATATGACTCTAATTTACTTAAAAGTCATTAGAACAACACATTTTGCATCAAAGTGCATTTTCAGAACAATAAGAAGTTTGAAACTTTAATGTTTGGCATTACTGACTGACTATAATTCTCAGTGATTTATCAGAAAGTCCTTCACTGAGGTCCCATTTGCCTGAGTTGGTGGTAGCTTAGGAGAATGTAAAAGATCCTGCATTTATTGAACAGAGCAGGGGCTTTATTTTATGTGCACATGTCGAACTTCCATAATTCTTTTATCTTTTTTCAAACATTCAGTACTACAGAAAATGAATATTCTGATCCTTAACAAAAAAAACATTGCTTACAATTTTATCCTGCAATCCCTTAATCCAAAACCATTTTTAATCTTATTCACCACATTCCTTGCATCCCAAATTTGACTATACAATAACTCTGTACATCTCATGCTCTATGAATCCAAACACGTATCATTAACCTATCCAAATTTCTGATAATTTCTTCTTCTTTATTTTCACAATACCCATATACCACCCATCTGGGATTCATAAAGCTTACCACTTTCTGCATGTAAGAACATCCCTATCACATTGCTTGTGCTGTCTATTCACTCAAAAAGGCAACTAAAGTGTACACTTAGTGGTAACCTTTATGAATTTATATTAACTTCTGAAAAGATCTTCTTAAACTCTTTTTCACATAAACTCCATGTTTCCTTTACCATTACACATCCTATAGCAAAATAATCCAAGGTTTCTTCAAAGATACATATATTACACATTCGTTCATTTGCTTATATTTCATGGCAGCCTTAACTGGTAATTTCGCTAACATAATCCTCCATAAAACTCATTTAGTTCTAAATCATCTTTAAAACAGTTTCTTGTCTTTTCCTTATAGCTTTTTTAAAATTTCCTGCCCTTTATTTCCTCAAGATTTAACATAATAAAATGTTAACATAATATCCTCATGCCATTCTTTTCTTGTCTTTATATTGTCCTTCCAACTCAGATTCCATCTTTTTATCATAATATACTTTCTCACCTTTCTTAAAAACACTTTTTCCTTTTATTACATATTTACCAAGTGCTCTTATAGGTTCCCTTAAAAGTTTACTAATATATTTCTTCTCAATATTTTTTTATTTTGAACAGTACCCAATACACATGTAAAGAAGCAAAAAAAAAAAAACAAATCCTACCATCTTTTATCTTACACTGTAGTACTTCACTTTTAATTGGGTTTAACTTTAAACCCCAAATAAAAAATAAAATAATTTCTAACTCCGTTTCCAACTGTGTAAGAAACAAAAATGCACCTCCTAAATAATGTAATTTACCTAAAATAAAAGTATAGTACTGCGGTGGTGGTGCTAGGGTAGCGTTGTCGCCTCACAGTTAGAAGTTGCCCGTTCGATTCTCAGTTAGAGCATCTTCTGTGTGGCAACATGCGTGAACGGGCATTCCTTCATTGAAGGTTGTGCATTAGGCCCAGCAAGCCAGCACGTAAAACTCTCCTGCGAATCATTAGCGGATCGGAGTTCCGCTGTGGCGACCCCTAACCGGGAAAAGCTGAAAGACACAAACAAACCTAAAATAAAAGTATATATACTGCGGTGGTGGTGCTGCGGTAGCGTTGTTGCCTCACAGTAAGACGTTGTCCCGTTCAATTCTCAGCTACAGCGTCTTCTCTGTGGAGATATGTGTGAATGGGCGTACCTTCATTGAAGGTTGTGTGTCAGAGCTGGCAACCCGGCACGTAAAAATCTGCTACCAATCATTAGCGGACCGGAGTTCCGCTGTGGCGACCCCTAACCGGGAAAAGTCAAAAGACACAACAACAACAACAACCTAAAATAAAAGTATATATTAAATAAGTTTTCTTTAAAAAATGATAACTCAAAAGTTATTCATGTTTGTTAGATTTGTTACATTATGTAATATTTTCTATGTTGTTCCTCCACAATTTTAGACCTCTTAGTTTTATTCCCATAGGCTAACTTCTGTCTGAGAAAATATATCCCCGCAATCTTAACTGTCTTACCATACCCCTTCCATTTATTCTTATTAATTTTTAACACTTTATTCATCCAGTTCCTAGTTTCAGTAATACTGTCTTTTATCTATCCTCTCCCATTAGTTATAATTATTAAATAATCTGCATAAGACATATAAAATGAAATTTCTACTTCATTATGAAACTTTAAGCTGCCTTGTCTAATCTTTTCATTAGGTGTCCCTATCATGGCACTCATAACCAATGCAAATAAAACACTGCTCAGAGGACATCTTTGTTTAAACCCTCTTTTCGGCTTTATACCATCCATTCACAAACACTCTAACATATGAAATGTCATATACCATTTTTATAATTCTTATAAACTTCTTACTTGATCCATACTTTTTTAATATTTCTATCATCTTTTAGTGATTAATTATGTTGTAAGCCATCACCACATTACAAATAGCTAACCTACCATTATCCCCCTTCTTTAATATTATTAACCACATCCCTTACAATTATTAAAAAAAATAATGCTTCTACCATCAATCCATATATTCCTTCTATAATTATTTTTAAAATCATTTTATTTAATCTTTCTGCATAATTCTCATGGAATTAAGAGTTAAAAGCCTCCAGTTCTGACTTTCAGCTTCATCCCCTTTCTTATATAGGAATTTCATAATGCCTTCACATAATCATTTATCATTAATAGCCTTCTCAGTCTAATCATTCATAACTTTAATAACAATCATTTTTTTCCATTTACATGTCTTTATAAAACTCATACCAAATCTCATCTGGACCAGGCATGCAGTCCTTTTAATATCCTGCAAAACTTGACTATGTTCTTTCAAGTCAATGTTTTACATAACTTTTCAATCATACCTTGTTCTACTTTTTAAGCTTTCCATTCCTCTCCTTCTTCTAATAACCTTTTCTCGTATAATCCCTTAACATTTTCTCTACTTCACCCATAATATTTTCCATGCCATACAAAAACTTCTCATCTGTCTTTTCACACATGCCATTTTCCCTTCTTCATTTTTCATTGTTCCCCCAAAAATGTGACCTCCTCACATCTTCTTTATAATAAACACTTTTGTTTATATAACATCAAACTTATTTTTATTCTCATTGTATACCTCCTTCTCTTTCATACCCCTTTCTTTTTCAGTTTTTCCTATTGATTCATTATGTTTAACAATCAAATCGGCATATTTTTTTTCACCAAAACATTCTTTCTAACCTTATATACTCATTCTTAGATTTTTCTTTAAAAGACAATCCACCAATGTTCAATTTCTCTGTAAAAGACCATCATTTATATGTGATCCTGCCATAGGCTTTCCATGTCATTCTTGAATCAGCCCTCTTTCACTACCTGTCATAAGTCTCTTATTACTATTTCCCTCTTTAATTTCAGATTTCAGGGCTCTAGTGCTTCAAGAAGAAGAGGACGTAGGTGGCATTGAAGAAGAATGGCAGCACCTCAAAACAGCAAGTGTGAGGACTACAGAACAGATAGGCAGCCAAGACAGGTAGGGGAAACAATGCACATAAGGGACACTGGTGGTAGAACGCAGAAGTCCAGGAAGTCATCAAAAGAAAGGAGTGCAGGAGAAAGTGGGAGATAGGAAAGACAGACCAGGCTAACAAGGAGTATCAAATGCTCTCTACCAGCGTCTGGAAAGTGACGCAGTAAATGGGAGAAAGGAACTCTATCAGGTTGTAAGGCAAAGGCAGAAAGATAAAACACATAATCAGACACCCTTCATAAGGGATGCCAGCAACGACCTGCTCAGCAGTCCCCAGGGCTTCAATGGGAAATGGAAGGAGTACTTCCAGTAGTTTTTGAATGAAGAAAACCCCACAGCAGCTGTACTACCCCAGACACAGCTGATGATGAGAGAAAATGAGGAGCCCACCATAGAAAAAGTAAGAACAGCACCAAGGAAATTAAGTTAGTCAAAGCAGCAGGCTCAGATGAGGTTGCAGCAAATATGATAAAGATGGTGGGTGAGCTGGAGAGAAATGGCTCTAGAGGGTACTCATAGCAGTTTGGAGAGAAAGACGTACCCCACATGATTGTAAAATAGGCATACTAATGCAGGCATATAAGAACAAAGGGGAACAAGGGGGACATTCACAATTGTGGACAGTACAGAGGTGTCAAACTCCTGTCACATTGCATGAAAGCTCAGGAGAGGATGATTGCTAAATGAATACGCAAAGTGGTAGAAAGTAAGATGAAAGATGAGCAGGATACAGCACAACTGACCCAATCTTTGCAGTCAGACAGGTACTTGAGAAGAAGCTAAAACAAAGGAAAAAGTCCAGCTGAGCATATGACATGGTCCCGAAATAGCTGATTTGGGCAGTCCTATGGTGGTTTGACATCCCAGAAACACTGATAGAATTAGTGCAAGCTTTGTTCAAGGACCCAGTGAAGTGGGTGTGCTCATACTGGTGATGGAGGAAACAGTAGCAAACAGGTCAGAGGTGACAAATCAACAAAGTTGCTGTATGTCAATGATGTGGCATTACAGGCAGACTGTGCAAGAACTTCAGCAAAGGATAGGAGAATGGAATGCAAAACAGAAGGCACATGGGATGAAACAGAGTGCAGATTATACAGTTGTAATGGCAGTAAATGGGGGAAATCAGAATAAGCTGAGAACTGAGACAGAAGGGGAAAAAAGGAGTAGAGGTATCTAGGAGGGGTGGTTGAGTAGAAGGGAAGTCTGAATGAGGAGGTCAAAGCTAAAATCAGAGAGACTGCAGCCAACTGGCACAGAGTGTCAGGTGTAGTATATGACAGAAGAATGCCAAAGAAGCTGAAAAGTAAAATGTACAAAACAGTGGTGCAACCAGTACTACTGTACAGAAACCCGGGCAGTAAAGCAGCGCAGTTAAGGAAGCTAGAGATGATGGAAATGAAGTGCCTGATATGGGTGGTCGGATGCACGCTGTGGGGCAGATGAAAAAATGAGGACACAAGAGCAGAAACCAAAGTAGCTCCAATTGCAGTAAAGGCCAAAAAGAACAGATTATGATGGTTCAGGCACATGTGGAGAAAAGCAGAAAACAATCTGGTGAAGATTTGGGACAGACAGGAAGAAGGCAAGAGGAAACAAGGGCATCCAGAAAATAGGGGAATGGATTGTATGAGAGAAGACCTGCAACAGTCAGGCATGAGTGTTAAAGAGGGTAGGAGAGTGGCATTGAATAGTGACAGATGGCAACAGTTGACACAGCACCCCAACCCCATGTAGAAAATGGGAAAAGGGGGTTGACAATGATGACTATAACCTTTATTTATAGTTTTCTTATCATGACAGCAATCCCAGAATAAAAATCCTCACCAAAGTTCCAGATTATTTTATTCCCCCTCAAAATCCTTTCCTGTTTTTCTATCCCATCAAGTGATCTGACATTCAGCAAACTTCACCGTATAATTTTGTCTCTTATACGATGTATTTTTCATTTATCATACTGTTGACATTTAAAGATATAATTCTTAAAGTAGCCTTTTCCCTTCTTTACAATATTTTTTCTAAAGTGACTTTATTTTTATTTGCCACACCTTTTTCCCGACTGTACTTTTCCCACATTCTTTGCTTCACCTTCTTCATGACTTAATTTTTTAAATTAGTTAACTACTTCCACATTATATTCTTCTTTCTCCCCGTCATATTTTAACTACTTCTTCCATTTCACCATTGGTCGACATCTCACACCCCTCCTTCTCACTTTCTGAAAGTAAATTATTATCTTTTTCAGTATTTTTTCTGCCTCTGTCCTTTGTATATTTTCAGAATCAAACCAGAAATGTTTTTTTTACAATCACATTTTTTTTACATTGCATCATACAATCTTTAACTCCATGCCCAAATTCTCCACATTGATAACATCATCTGATTCTACACTGATTACATGTTTTGTACTATTCTCAATATCTAAACTTACTTTTTCCATTTATTATTACACAACTTGGCAAATGCGAAACATTCCCATCTTTACTGTTTAAACATTCTGTGATTTCAGTCCTCCATTCCATAGTTTCCTTTCATTAAAATATTTTTTTTATTTCTTATACAGTCTTATACTTCTGTGCTAAAAATAATATCTTATATCACCGTCCATAATGTCAGCCATTCTAAAATGTGGTCTAAATTTCATTTTAAACATCATTTCAGTTCTTTTTAGCACAAAATGATCCCATGATCTACAAAAGGATTTAGCATCAACAAAGTAATGAACCTCTCAGCTTTCTCAAAAGTCTCAAATGTCATGTCACAAAAAGGTTAATTTCTGATATGAATAAACTCCCTCACATCCTCTAGTGCAAAATTCAAAGTGCAAATAATATTATTCCACTCAAAATACCTATCAGTTGCATCCCTGATCTTTGTTTCTATTCATACGTCAGATTTCTGTTTTTCAAAAATCTTAATATTAGGTCTATTTGCAATCTCTTTTTCAGTTAGAGAAGAATAAAAACACATTAGAATTATCAGATACCAAACAATTAGTCTTTGCATTTATCACAATACCTGCTCCTTCTACACTTCTTTGCCTCTCTTTTCCTTCATTTCTCACCTCACTACTTTCCAGTCCATCAGGAAAGCCATCAACTGCTTGTATCTCCAAGACATGTAGGAAGCACTCAGGCAATATGTCTGACCAAGACATTGCTGCCTCACCTGCTGGTTCCATATCATTCATAATTTCACTGAATACCTCATTTTACAGTCCTCCTTTCTGCACTTTAGTAATGATGACATGCAATACTCCAGTTTCGGCACCATTTGGTTCCATATCTCTTAATAAATAATTTTCCTTTTCTCTGCATATCTCCATAATCATTTCCTGATCTATTGTATTTCATGCATCTCGCATACTCTCTGCCTCCTCCATGCTGCTCTCTTCCACTTTCAACCCACTAACTACCTGACAGCAAATAAAGAGGGGGATATCCCCAGTGCTTTGGCCAAATTTCCCCTAGTCAGTATAAATACCACCTTGGATCTTCCCAAAAAGTGGTTGTCAGCCTAGTTGGATTAACCCAGTCAAAAAAGGATAAATCAATCAGTCAATCAATCAAAAATGTTAATGAGGGACAGGGTGTGCACGTATGTGCTGTTCTGTCATCCAGTGGCATGGATAAGCACCTCTATCTATATACCACATACTTGTAGGACAGTAGGCACCAGAGTTATCAGATGTATGAGGGCATATTACACAGATGATAACACAGCTGATAAAGGAAGACATGATACTCATCCTGTTACAGCTGACATGTCCACACCAACCTAAAGCATGCTTACCAGTGCATGTTCTGGCAAATCGTGACATCACAAAACTCTAATAAGACAAAGAAGGGACAAGGGACTGAACATAAAGAAACTGCCTGAACCAGACAACAAATGAATTGCTCTATCAGTTAAAAACTTTGGCAGTAAAGGCCCTGATCCAGGTCCAGAACCATAGCTGTAAAGTATCTAAATCCACTAGGATGGGAACCTTCATCCTTCAGATCTCTGTTTCAACTACTCTGTCACTAAGCTATTGAAGCAGGGGAGAATTGGTCAAGTGCTGGAGCATCACTTCTCCCTCATACATATGAAAACAGCAGATGAACATAAACAAACCACCTCTGCTCAGGGGCAATAGTACATTCCTCCCCCTACCAAATACGCCAAGTAATCAGACAAACAGTGGAAAGGACAGAGTGCATCAACATAATCCCTGAACAACAGCTTAGGTAAGCTGCTATATCATGTAGAAGCTCTGGAGACAAAGACCTTCATCTTTGTCTAGATGCATACCACTATACCTCTGTGAATACAACACATATCTTTTAGGTCAATAGTTGCTATGATTATTATAGGTACAGGGCACACATATGACAAATATGGCAGACAAAGGCAGATATGTTGCCCAAAATGATACTACTGCCATGTCAGAAACAACCTAGAGCATGCTGACATGTATTTTCTGCAAAAACTGTGGCATGGAGGGAAGCACTTTGTTTATATATCACACATACATGAGGTGTATTTATGTTTTTTTTTAAATGTGAATGTTACATATGTATGAATTTTGCCTATTAGCCCATGTCATGACTGAAAAGGGTCTTTGAGCAGCTCACCTGCCCGGTTAACAAACTCAAATAAAAAAGGAATAAACTATTGGTACCACAGTCAACATATTTAAGGGTAGCATGACACATGTAGGATAGCATGCACAGACGCACATACACCATGGGCATAGCAGGGTCAGTTATTTAGTCGGTACTGACACCAGGCATACTCACTTATGCATGTCCTGCAAACCAGTGACATGATACAGCATATAGATATCCAAAACACATATGTTAGCACTACAGGCCACAAGCCTAGCACCTGTACTGAAATATTGTTAGACTAACCACACAGTATGGTTAACACAAAAAAAGATGATGGCCACTATATTCAGTTTCCAGAACAATACCAACCCTAGCATGCTGACTGCACCTGCCCTTATAACTTGTGTCTTAAGGACACAACCTATATTTATAAACATCACAGTAAGTATGACCGTCATCATCTGACAAGTATTAGATAACAGAAAATACAGGACAGCAAAAACATACACAATAGGATCCAGAGATGCCATACTACACAGCCATCTTGGCTACATTTTATTTATTTGAATTTTATTTTTTAAATGGCTAAATTCACTGAACCCAAATGTCTCTTTTCAGGGGTGAACCATGAGCATTGCCTGGTTATGCAACTTGTGTAGAGTCACAGAGTTTACAAATGGAAATTGCAAGGACTACAGAATGAAGCTCACCAACAGCTCATAGCTGTAACCCATTTGCTAAACTGCCACCGCCTGCTATATTATGTTACTTCTGCCACATCAGTTAAACAAGGTGGTCAAGGCATGACCTATTTGACTGTGCAGCTCGCATGCTTTTCTAAACTCAGAACACTTGCAGACTTAGCATTATCACCACAGTGTTGATAGACTCTGAATTGTGGGCGTAGAAGGGTTATGTGTGGCAGACTGTGGTACAGATGGTGTGAGAGGTGGCACCATTACCAGATGGTTATCTGTGAGGAGGAGTGCTTCTAGAGAGCTACTACTAACAGCCTTCATAGTGGTGTCCTGGCTAGCTAACAATGTACATCACTGTATCCATGGCCCAGTGCATGATGCTGTATGCCACAAATATGTATGCCACACTGTCTACATGCCAAGACATACATAGCACATGCCAATGTTATTAACAGTGTTGCTATTTGGCCCTGTTATGCACTAAAAGCCCATATACAGTCTGTAAATATATACTCCCCAGCTACTAGATGCAGACTCTTTTCATGGCATCTTTCAAAGCTGTAGTGCATGGTGCCCAGGATACATGACATGCCATTTTATAGCAGTGGTATATTCACCATAAGATGCCATAATCCACCACCTCAGATGCTCACTGGACTCCACCAACAAATGTATGTATAAGGACTGAACACACATCCCTCTATAAGTCCTGTACCCAGTTGTTGTTACTGTTTTATCCCCTCGTACTGCCAGCTGTTACTGGCTGTCCACCTGCCCTTGTCAGTACCTGCTGAACAACAGGTGATGAGCTTTAGTGGCTACACACCCAGATTTCTGCTTACTGTTTATATTACCACTGTGTGTCTGTTGTACATGCAATGCTATTCATCAGGAAAACACATGTACCATAATAATAATAATAATAATAATAATAATAATAATAATTCACAGTACAAAACAGTTAAAAGTTCAGTTTTTTGCTGTGTTTTGTAGTGTGTTTGTTAAACACATGTACCCTATTCTGCCTACTATTGTGCGATGCTGATGTATCTGCATCATGTCCTGGTAGCCAATGCCAGCAAGTCATGTGGGTACATATACATGCAAAGGCAAACATTCAGAATATCATATCAACTTTACGTTTGTGATCAATTTTAATCTGTGACTGGGGACAACATCCTCAACTTCTCCACAAGGCGTGCATTTGTTAGAACCAGTGATATCCAATGATGCAATAAAATACATAGTGTCAGTCATTGTTTTTTGTGTGGGACACCCACCTGCAATGTGCTTTGATGTATCTATAACAGAGGTGTGACAGAACAGTACTCACCTGGTGGGCAATGTATTCACATAGACGGCCTCTGTGAAACTGGTCCCCTGTGGCCTGGAACAGCCATGCCGTGTTGCCATAATATATTTCTTGTTGGTTTCCACCTCTCTGAGAAACATAATTTTTTTTCCAGAATCACAATCTTTAATTCATTAACTTCAAAGCTACTGAGCTTACTTCAGAACAATTACTTACATTTCTAAAATGCTGAAGAATCCACATATCTTTATTTATCCTTAAGTACAAAACATATCCACTTTTGGTTTAAATGTGGGCATCACTTGGAATGTCTTGTAGTAAGTACAGAACAGCACAAGAAAAAATGTTATTGACGTCTGTATTATTTACAAAAACTCTAATGTTTTGGTTGTTTACAAAAGTTTAACAATGCACACACACACACACACACACACACACACACACACACACACACACACACACACACACACACACACACACACACACACACACACACACAGCTAGAGTTTGAAAGAATGAATACTCATATGAGCGAAAGTTTTTTCTGTTGTAAAAAAAGCAAATGCTCACATGAGTGAGGGTTCTTTCAAATAGAGTTTTTGCTGGCAGCCTTTTGTATGGGATCACATTGTAGAGGGGTAAAGAAATTTGACCTAACCCAGTACTGTGCAGTCTCAGAGTTAGTATATGTAATTAGCAGTGGGTGTGGGAAGCCCTTGTAAACAATAATAATAATTTTAGTCTTTCATATTTTTAATTACTTTAGATTTGCTCTAAAGTGAACACATTTTCTGTTCACTCTTCTGAATGTTCAATATTTCATGAGACACAGACACACATACATATATAAATATACATATATATATATATATATATATATATATATATATATATATATATATATATAGCCATATCAGATGATAGAAACTTTATCTGACTGAATCCCATTTGACTGAGACCATATGACTGAAATTTCCAAATACTAAAAAAGCACTTGACTGAAACCCATAATACTGAAATCTTACAATGCTAAATTTCAACATACTGAATTGTAAAGTTGGCGATATAAAACCAGAATAATATGCCCTTTTCACCGCTGTAGTGTGATCCTAGAGTTAGTATATATAGTTAGGGGGGTGTGGCGGGCATAGCCCCCAAGCTATTCTGGTTTTATATTGTCCACTTTACAATTCAGTATGTTGAAATTTAGCATTGCAAGATTTCAGTATTATGGGTTTCAGTCAAATGAGTTTCAGTCATATGAAATTTCTATCATCTGATATATATATATATATATAGGTTCTATTTTTCAGAAATTGACTGGGACAATATTTAAAATGTCATACAATTAAAGACATATAATAAGGTAGATCGAGATGTATCACATCCCTTGAAGGCTTGTGACAGCCAAGGCCCCAGATCGTATTTCTTATTTGTAATAGTTTAATTTTGTATTTGGCATTACATGTGGAAGGTATTGACCATTTATTTAAACATCCTTGTATCTCCCTACTCATCATTACCCTGGTCTCCATCTTTACTTGCTCACCCATTATGGTTTTCAGTTTCCATAATGTTGGGATCTGTGATATTTACCAATTTCTTGTGGTTGTCTTTTTAGCTATCAGTACTAAACACAGAAAGTCTCCCTTTCTATCATGCCTTGCTCATTTCTTCATAGGCCAGAAACCCAACAAATTAACAGCTGGCTTGAGTGTAATACCATGGGAATAATGGTATTTATTAAACCTTGCAAGCCCCTTTTCATGCTTTTAATAATGTGTGTGTGTGTGTGTGTGTGTGTGTGTGTGTGTGTGTGTGTGCGCGCACGAGCACGTGTGTGTGTTTGTGTGTGTCTTCCCATATTACATATCAAAGAAATGTCACCCATTCCCCGAAACTGCAATCTTTCCAGTATGTAAGATCACCTATGAAGGCATTTCTGAGCAAACAATTTAAACTATCAAAACTTTTTAGAATAGCTAGGCATAATGCAAATATACATCCATGTCTTCTATTGATTTTTTTTCTGAGTTGCTGGAACCAGTTTCTTCTACTCTTTCCCGCCACACTTCCTTTTACTGTTATTTAATGCCATTAAGGCCCTATATAGTCTGTATACCTGGAAGGATAACCTGTCTTATCTTCCACTATAACCTTAACAAGCAAGTGTCTCACCTCTGGGGTCATTCAAGTCCATTTCATTTGTCTGATTTTATAAACCACACCAGTATAATTCAATAAGGGGTCAGGCATCAAGTGAGGGGGACAAGAAGAGGGTCTCACATATGAAGGGGTAAAAAAACAACTCAAAATGTCTGTCTAGTATTACAGAAAATAAAAGCCTGACAAGTGTTAAGCTTCATGTCACCCCATCCTTGCAGCTGTTCCAGTTACTTTCCCAGCAATGAATACTGAAATCTGTGAACATTTTAAAATTAAAAAAAAACTGTTAACCCCTGAGAACTGAACATCTTCAGCCATATAGTTTTTTGAGCTTCTAGAGGGCACACATGCTCTATCTCAAAAACATAGTTCCTTCAAACATTCTGAAGATTTATTCAGGAGCTTGGCTAAAACAAAGACAGCATAGGAGCAAACAGAACATTAGCCTAATAGACAAACACATATAATTCTTTATGCCAGACATAATGAGTGCTATGACAATGTAAAAATAAGAGTGTTACACAGTTCTCATAGGCTCTGATGAATTAACCTTAATATTAGTAAAATGTTAAATTTTGAAGGACATCTAAATAAATTAAATTGCTATGATGCATCAATTTCACATGAGAAATGCAGGTGTAAAAATATGCAGCTTTCCTCTTGTCTGTTTTACCTGGATATGACCTTTAGATGTGAATGCTTCCTTTAGAGGTAACAAAGGAACTCTTGTGTCAGTAAATTACTTTCTCAAGAAATACACAATATTAATCAGGTGGAGGTTAAGATAATCAAAACATGGACACTGCCAACTATATTTGTTGCCTCGGTGCTAAAATGTGCCACCAAGAGACTGGAACAGGAGGAAAGATGCCCCATACACTAAAATTGTGGACATTTTACAAATGATCTATTAAGACCTTAGGGATGTTTGACTTGAAAACTTGGTGTGCGGAATAGCAATCCCAGAACCAAATGGAAGAGATGGCTACTGTGTGAGAGATGACAAAGCTGAGTGGAGATGGCGGGGAGAGATCAAAGAAATAATGAGATGGATGGGAAACGAAATCATATAGCCCATATACGTATTCAGTTTCCCAAGTAAAAGCTGAAACAGCTCGCCAAAGTCTACCTCATTGACCTATTGAAGGGAAATAAAACAGCACAGCCCACCCCTTTAACCAAATATCTTAGTAAATACTGAAACTTCCTATAGGTACAACTCACTTCCCAGGTTCTGTGAAGAATTAAAATAAATCAATGAGGGTTCCTTTCTTGGCTTAAGTGATAGTTGGTCCAAAGCTTTTCCTGTTTTACACCAACTGTATTAAGTAAAAAGAGCTAAGATAAATGCCAAGGCTAAGAAAACATGTCCCAGATAAGCAGAAGATCCCAACCCACTGACAGCCAAAGGAATTAAAAAGTTCACATGTTATGAGTACTTGTTTCTGTAGAGAAATGTTAAAAGAGAATTATATCTTAAATATAACTTTTTCCTCATTTAGGAGGGTATTTATCGCTATACAAAATTATTTGAGCAGTATTTCATATTATAGATTCATAGGTTCATAGATCAGTACTAAGCTAACTGCCCTTGTGGACCATTTTAAGCCTAGCTATTTCTTAACTTGTTAAGACATTTCACTGATAATCAGCTTCTACAGTGCACACCATATCAGTTTTACATGAAATTTTACAATAGTTTCTTTAAAAATGTATTCCTCTGGCTCTTAACAATATATGACCAATTTCATTTAAGTTTGCATTCTAAAAAAAGCCTAAATAGCAAAGTGTTTCCCTTTCATCAAGCCATAAACTTACTGAACCTCTGGAGCAGCAAGCTTTCTGTAGGAAGACAAGCCAACCCTGCTGTAGTTGTGTAATCAGCTGAGACAGGAATATCATGAAATGTGATATCTCTGAATGGTAGATTACATTAATGTGGGAAGAGTATTCTTAAGTCTTAAAAAGCAGGTATAACTACTTTCTGTAGCTGAAAGAAAGAGCTTCTTATAGTGCCTGTAAAAGAAGGATAAGAACACACGAATATGACAGTACTAGAGAATAATAGCATTATAACCAGAATTCTGAAAGTAAGCAGCAATTCTGAGTACTGTTGCTGTCAGTGAATAGAAAGGTAATCCTAGGGAAGAATGATAGGGCATTATAGTTTTTAGCTTCTGCAGACACATAGTGCTTTGTGGGAAAAGAGTGTTTAATGAAAAAAGAAAAAAAAATCACTCAGTTTGTCTAGCCACATCAAAACCATTTAGGATCAGAACAAATTAAATAAAATAATAATAAGAAGAACAACTTATAATATTGTAGGGACATCAGTACTGTGAAGAAAACCAAGATAAGCGTCCAGATTCCATAAAGTTTGCAGAATCCAGTGCATTTATTTGAGTTCTGTGCTAAAGTTGTGGCTAAACAAGAAATATACTAATATGCTTTAGTGTACATAGAATAACTTAGCACAAAGCAGATATTCCAGCAAGGGAGGTGTACTCTCAGGCAGTCATGTCATATCTGTATTATGTCCAGACATGTAGTTCATAAACCAACCAGGCTGTGCATTATTAATGTCTGTCAGCTGAAATTATACAAATTATACAAGCTTAATGCAAATAACATAAAATCAATAAATGAAGACAAATCTGAGGCAATCCACCTTTTAAGAGCAAAATATTTACATTTACAGATTTCATGCTAGAAAATTCACATTAAGTCAAAAATATTTGAAAACAATTATGGTTTTCATCTTAACATGTATGGGTCTATATAAATATATTTATTATAATATACAGAATTTGATAGAATCTGCAATATTTCACATAAAAATTAATTAAGGCAAGGGGCAATCACAGCCACTTCACCATGGCTAACAGTAGCTAACAATGAGTGTATAATCCATGTGGGGAACACAAGTAACACACACATCCAAGAAAACAGGGAGATAGAAAAACAAATGTTGGGTAAGGGTAACAAAGAGGGACCAACAAGAGGCATGCTGAAATAGGAAAATCTGAAGGATAGTTAGAGGGACATGGGTATTTTTTTTTTTTTTTGAGATCAGAAAGAATGGAAAAGACAAGGAAAGAGGAAGACAAGGGTAAACAGCAGGGATAAACATATAACAAATATAACAAGACATGACAGACAAAGGCTGGAAAGAAATATTAAACAGAAAATAAATTACACAGCACACTGTACAACATGGGCAAAGAAAAATGGACAGACAAGGCAAGGATGCATAGCAAGCATGGTGCAATGCAGAAATACAGATGTACCGATGCATTATGGTGTACTGAGATGTTTTTAACTATGTGACAGTTATACCTGAAGCTGTATGACTGCCAGCCATTGTGGGTTGTAGTGAAATAAATTGTGATTGAAATATAGAGTGGATATCGAATCCAATCAAGTCTGTAAGCAGTGCAAGTGTAAGCCAAGCTACAACATGGATGAGCAAATCCAGCCAGGGGAAATGCAGGAGAAGACAGGTAGAGGATAGTCTAGACCCTCCATTTCTGCATATAAAAGGCAAACAAGCACAATGCCAATCAGCAATACTGTAGCAAACCAAGTATGCAACTGCATATTACACAATTACATGTCACAACCTAAACATAGGCAAAATGGACTGCATATGTGAAAGTCATATGTCATGTTAGAGGTACCACGGATGTGTTGTTGTACATGTGTGACCTACATTGCATAAATAATCCTATCAGAAAGCAAAGTCAGTACACAAACACACAATAATGACATATAAGAATAACTGGTAATTAAGGTATAAATAATGCTAGATAAGGAATGCCAGCCTGTGCCTAGGAATGAAGTAAACAAAAGTCCTTTTTAGTATTCAACACACAAGTACAACAGGAAAAATGACATTGCCTGCATATGTCCTGCATGCCTATAATGGTAAAATTGTTGCACAAGGTATTATCATAGTAGTGAAACTACATGACACGATGATAATGTAGAGGAAGTCAAATGTATGCTATGTATATGAGCAACATATATGGCAAAGGTAAAAGGGGGAAGGAAGGTGGCCAACAGAGGTCTGCATCATTAGGGAAATGCAAGCAAGCAAAAAAAAAAAAAAATAGAAGTACAATAAAGCTGGACAGTTGTATTTAAAAGAACACATTGCACACGCATATGTTCACCATGTAGAGTGGTGTGGAAGTCCACCTAAGCTACGCTGAAGCAAATGGCTGAGGTAAGTCAAATGGATAGACAGCATCTCTGATGGCTCTAAACATGTCTGTGTAAAAATTACCCCAACACAATAATGTGCAACAATTAAATGGCAAAATGCATAGGTACACGACATAATATTCATTATCGCATACACAGACAAACTGTCATGCCAACATAACGTAACATAACAGAACAGGTACAACAAACACCCTTATTGATATATATAGCACTGTCCATATATATAACTGAGCAAATGACAGTCCTGCACATATAAATAGAAGAACTGAATGTACACATTTCAAATATATAAAGGTATTTGTGTCTTGATCTAACTACATTCAGAATCATGTACACATGTATAAATCATTGTATATATGCACCAAATGCCTAATGTGGGCATCTATTCTGATATGATCATGCATGTTATAATATAACACAGAATGAGAAACAAGGCATTCAGGAATTATGCTAATTAAAGCATCAACTGTACTGTATATACAGTAATGGAAAAATGACTGCATATGCATTATGTGAAGGAAAAATGCCCATGAAGAGCATTCACACCAGTGTGATACAACATGGTACAATATGTGTCAATGCATGCCACGCATAAAGTTATTATGCAGTGTGACAGCCCAACAACACAATGTTACATGAATCACAGGGGCAAGGTCCAGTCATGTTGAACAGACATAAGTCAGCAACAACCAAGAGAGAAACTGGTGTAATACATATACATAGATAATATGTAAGAATGTGCGCGGTAGCCATGTGCAGTAGAAGTGAAACTTCTGTATTCAAGGACTGCAAGTGCTACCAACAAGCAGTGCTGCAGACATTGGGATGCACTTTTTAAGGTCGCAATCCATCAAGATCCTTATTTCAAGAACCTGACGACAGTGCTTTTGCCCTATAAGATAGTAACCTGCTTCAAAACGCCATCAAGCCCATCATGTGTGTTTTTTTAAGAATATGCGTATTGGTGTATTGTGTATTTAATATATTCTTCCAACTTACAATGGTCTGCAGACACACACACACACACACACACACACACACACACACACACACACACACACACACACACACACACACACACACACACACACACACATGTACACACACAAACACACACATATGCATGCACACACGAGCAGCAATGTGATCACTATAGTACACCTGCTTTGTGCAGAGTGATGACTCCTCTTGTAATTAGCAGGTGAGAGGAAATGCAATTTGTCTTGCATTTTCTAGTTTTGAAGTGATGTAATGCAATCAATTCTGTACTAGTTTTTCCCAAGGTGAAGGCTGAAGCCAAGTCAGAATCTTGCTACCTATTTCTAGACTAGTCTGGAAGATGACGCAGAGTTCCTTTCTTCTAATGATGTGTGGGGTGTGTGTTTGTGTGTGTGTGTGTGTGTGTGTGTGTGTGTGTGTGTGTGTGTGTGTGTGTGTGTGTGTGTGTGTGTGTGTGTGTGTGTGTGTGTGTGTGTGTGTGTGTGTGTGTGTGTGTGTGCGTGTATGTGTGTGTGTGTGTGTGTGTGTGTGTGTGCACGCACGTGCGTGTGTGCGTGTGTGTGTATGTGTGTGATAAATAATTCTTACACTGAAATATGATCAGTAAGAGTTAGAAACTGGCTACCTATTTCTAGACTGCCTGGAAGATGCCACAGATTTCCTTTCTCCTAATGATGTGTGGTGTGTGTGTGTGTGTGTGTGTGTGTGTGTGTGTGTGTGTGTGTGTGTGTGTGTGTGTGTGTGTGTGTGTGTGTGTGTGTGTGTGTGTGTGTGTGTGTGTGTGTGTGTGTGTGTGTGTGTGTGTGTGTGTGTGTGTGTGTGTGTGCACGCGCGTGCGTGTGTGCGTGTGTGATAAATAATTCTTACACTGAAATATGATCAGTAAGAGTTAGAAACTGGCTACCTATTTCTAGACTGGCCTGGAAGATGCCACAGAATTCCTTTCTCCTAATGATCTGTGGTGTGTGTGCGTGTGTGTGTGTGTGTGTGTGTGTGTGTGTGTGTGTGTGTGCTTGTGCTGATGCTTCCATATCAGCAAGAGTTAGAAACTGGCTACCTATATCTAGACTGGCCTGGAAGATGACACATAGTTCCGTTCTCCTAATAGGTTCATAGGTTCATAGGTAGGTACTAGGCTATTGGCCTATATAAGCCTAGCCAAAAAGGTACCCTGGCTTTCGCCACCCAAGAAAATTATTTTCCTGTGCCCCTGTCGAGCAAAGACACAGAAGTGATCCCCGGGGTGAGTTTCCTATTTTCCATCCAATCATCAAGAGTTTTCTTGAAGAGTGCTAATGAGGAGCTTTGTTTGATATAGATAGTAGTTTGTTCTAGTGTATGGGAAGTCTCTGGGACAGGAATCTATCCCTCCAGCATGTTCTGTTTATTGTGGTAACAAGGTTTAGGTTCCTAGAGCATGTAGCTCAGAGGGATTGGGATTTATTTAAGTGGAGCATGTCCAACAGCTCTGGGTTTGACATAGCTTTGTATGTTAGGCAGAGATCGCCTCTGAGTAGGCGATATGCGATAGAGTAAAGCTGGAGTTTTGTAATGATGTGTGGTGTGTGTTTGTGTGCATTTGATACAGAATTCTCACAGTGAAATATGGGCATGGCTTTATAAAATATCCATACAGTGATCCTGCATATTTGTCCTCCTGTGTGTGTGTGTGTGTGTGTGTGTGTGTGTGTGTGTGTGTGTGTGTGTGTGTGTGTGTTCACACTAAAATATGGGCATGGCCCATACAGTGATCCTAGGTTACACCTGTTTCTTCCCTTACCTGTTAACTGCAGGAGGGGGCAACACACCAAAATCTGCACAAAGCAGGTTACCTTCCCTTGCTGACTCATGGTTCGTCAACACTCGGTTGCCAAACAGCACCACCATCTGGTAGAGTCTCACTTCCATTTCACCTTTTGTTTCACTCCAAACTCATACTATCATGCCTAGTGAAATTTCACTTCTAGAAAAAAACACAAAAAAACAAGTTTTAGGTTGATTCTTATATGTTTAGCAATATTAATAACAGTAGGGATGTGTAATACTTTATCATCCTTAACACAGAAAGACAACTACACCGCCCATGCTCCATTCCACCACACCCTGGCATCAAACATTTTTTTACATCAGCGTTGTGATCCGATCTCACTAGTGATGACATGACACAGTGGGGGTGGGTGGGGTGTGCAATGCCATTCCATGTTAGTGAGTATACGATCCAGTATATTTGATCCTGTGGTTGGAGAGTGCACTATCTGTTCCAGGGTGTTTGAGTTAGTAAAGTCCAGGAAGCATTGTACCTGTGATATTGAGGCAGTATACATTTCACAGTCTACAGAGGGATAGGTAAAGTCACCCATGAATATGGTGCTTGGTTGGATGGTGAGTGCCTCTAGTAGGTTTAGGTAAGAGTTATGATACTCTTGGGGCATAAATGGTGACCTGTTGCTTGCCATGATGTGGTGAGTGATCTTACCTATAGTGACTTGCACTTGAATGAACTCCATGGTAACATCCTGTTTAACCAAATTCCTTGTTAACATAGATCAAAACAACTCCACCTTTGGCCTCAATCTGTACTGTTGTTGGTCTAAATGTGTGGAAGGCACTATAGCCTTGCACTGCCAGAGTACTTTCTATGGCTTTAAACCAAATCTTGGTAATGGTACAGATGTCTACATTCTCCAGAGTGAAGAGGGCTTGAAGGGTGTGGAGCTTTTTGTTTCGGCTTTGAGCACTGAGCAGTAACACCTTAAGGTTGTTTGTACACTTTTTCATTATGTTGGTCAATTTTGGCTTTTTGGCTTTGCCTAAAATAGACTCTAAGGGTCTGGAAAAAGTTTTAGCCAATATTGGAAAGCCTAGGGGGAAAAAGGTGCAATTCATCCTTGGCAAAGCAACATGGTCTTTTAAGCATGTTCTGCCATGCTGACAGATATTGAACCCCTTTGGAGTGACACAAGAAAGTAATCCAATTATTAAAATCCATCATTTTATGTTCATACTGTGATATCATCCTTGCTGAAGGTAGAATTTGCTTAATGCTTATGTATGATGCTTATATGGGGAGACACAAGCTCACGCTCACACACTCAGGCACACACACACACACACACACACACACACACACACACACACACACACACACACACACACACACACACACACACACACACACACAAAGTCATGCACAGAGACAACCCACAGACGTGCACAGACACACACACACATACATTCAGACACATGTACACACATGTACACACATGTACACACACACACACACACACACACACACACACACACACACACACACACACACACACACACACACACACACACACACACACACACACACACACACACACACACACACACACACACACACGCACACACACACAGACACACACACACACACACACACACTGTAAACTAATAAACTGAGAAAGTCAAGGTTTAACAGTTAGCATAGTTGATTAAGGCTCTAACTAGTAATTAAGCTGTTTCTTACATTTAAGGGTTTGATCCCTTTCACTTCCATCTGCCTACTGTGTGACTGTGAGTAGGTCTCAAACAGAAAATACTCCTGGTTTGCCCATGAAAAGGGACATTTGTGTCCAGTGGGGTTACCTAGGTAACACGTATATGAAATAAAGAAGTCACAGCTTAAAGTATTTACTCTGTAATTTCACCATTACCTCCTGCTCTCCTTTGTGTTATCTAAATTAGACCTAGCTTGATATACTATTTTTGTCTCATTTCGTAAATGTTTCCATACCACTGCTTATGTAGTATTCAATTTAACTATGAGCTACCACTGCTTATATAGTATTCAATCTAACCATTAGCGTTCAAAGTTACATCATCTAAGCCATTGTACTGGTGGCCAAAGCCACTTTAAACAGTTGAAGGCTATAGCTGGGTGTTTATTTATAAATGTCAGGCAGCCCTGGCATAGAAATTGCAAAACAGAGTGCAAGTGCAACAATGTAGCACCCTCAAAAAAAACATGTGGGCTCACATGCACTACTACACAGAATGGCCTCTGAAGAAACCTCCCTGCCCAGTTAAAATGGAGAAAGTGAGTGCAATCATGTTATAGTCCCGTGGGGAAACCCATGCATGTACAGATTTTCTGACAGCACCAGTTCAAGCATTCATTCTTTGTCTGGTCTGCCCTTTATTTTCCTGTTGCATGCATTCAGTATGCACAATATAAATGTGCTGTCAGAATTGTTCGACCAGCTCTGCCTACTGATGATGCGGTCTCATTCTATGTTGTTGAAGTCCCTTCTGAATTTATGACACCAGCGACTGCCTCAGAGGTGTAAAATTACACCAATGTTAAATAACATTTAAAAAATAAAATGATTCCTAGTAAGCACATATTTACTGTCCTGTGTTATAACTGACTTATTATTGTATGCTGAAACAACCCAATACCCATGTTTAAAGGACATGTCTTTAAATGGAAAAATATGGTGGGTGGGCTAGCTAAACCTCAAATTGTTACATTATTAAAAAAATAAGATATGCTCCTGCAACAGTGTAGAACAAAACTTTAACACTCCAGAATCTGCACAAAGCAGGTTACCTTCCCTTGCTGACTCATGGTTCAGCAACAGTTGGGTGCTGAACAGCACCACTTTCCGGCGGAGTCTCACTTCCGTTTCACTTTTCTTTTCACTCTGAACTTGCACTACTGTGAAATTAATATTTCATATCGTAAATTAGATTTAGCTTTGGAAGATATGCTACTGCAGGGACAAATTGATTTAGATTCATTTAATTATATGAAAAATGAATACCCGGTGATTGCCACCATTTTTGGTTTACCCAAAATCCGCAAGGGGCTTAGCAATTTGGAATTTAGGCCCATAGTGGATGCAAAAAGAGGAAAAACATGTTTCATTGGTAAATATTTAGACTTCCACTTAAAAAGAGGGTTACAACATTTTAAATATATTTGTAAAGATTCATGGGAGTTTTTAGCTAATTTAAATAATTTAACTTATGATGACAATATGCTATTGGTTACCATAGATGCATGTAACCTTTTTTCAGTTATACCACAGGATGGTGGACTTATTTGGTTAGAAACTCAGTTACAGGCAACAGGTATGCTTGAACAAGATGACATCAATGCTTTTATGGTTTTAATGGAAATGGTTTTAAAATATAATTTTATAAAATTTGAAGGTCAATACTTTTGTCAGGCTACTGGAGTAGCAATGGGGGCGGCATGCACTCCCATTTTTGCCAACTATGTAATGTCATTCTGGGAAAATCAATTCATATTCAAATCTAAATCTATGCAATATATAAAGTATTTTACAAGATTTTTGGATGATGTTTTTTTTATATGGATTGGTACTGTTGATATGTTAAATGTTTTTTTGTATATATTAATAAAACTTTACATTGTTTTAAGTGTACTCATGTTTTCAATGACACCATTATCACATATTTGGACATGGAGATTAAAATTGACAGCGTTGATAAAAAATTGATTTAAAAGATTTTTAGAAAATTAACGTTTTCAAACTCATATTTGGAATTTAATAGTTGGCATCTCACTTTCCAGAAAAAATCCATTATAAAAGGACAACTGGTATGTGCTGCTAGAATGACATATTTGGAGTGTGATTTTATTCAGGAAGTGGAATTTATTTTGAAAATGTTTGAGCACAGAGGTTATCCCTGAGATTTATTGGAAAGTGTCAAAGGGGAGGTAGTCATAAAGTGGCAAAATGGTTGGTTTGTCCCTATTTTAGGTCAAAATGTGGAGGGTAACCATGCTATTGACCATCTGAGGGATAAGAAGGATAACATTTTTTTTACTTTTCTGTAGATAAGAATTTGGTCAAATGTTAAATAAAAAACTAAAGTTTACATACAGAAGAGACAGGTGTTTTAAAGACATCATGGAATGGGGGGGGGGTAAAAGAAGAAAAAATATTTGTACCTTAAAAAAAGCTGGCAATACCAAATGTGGTATGTGTCCCCAATGCTCCCTGATTTTAATTACTGGAAATACTTCCATTTTAAATGGCAAGACACTATATATTAGGGGCAATTTTAATTGTCAGAGTGAAAATGTTTATTTAGTGAAATGTACCTCATGCCCAGTTTTTTTTACATGGGTAAAACCTGTAGGAAGTTTAGATTAAGGATTTATGAACATTCTCTGGATATTAAGCATAAAAAGGATTATAATGCCCTTAGTAGACATTTAATGGAGTACCCTGGTCATTCTTTCAAATTTTTGGTGGCACAGCAGTTACAATCAGATGAACAGTGATGTACACCTAGGGAGGCCCTTGATGTATGTGAATTGAGATGGCAGTTGATGCTGGATGCCACCAGGTATCCTGGTATCAATGATGCAGTTAACATCAGCTGCTATTTAAAAATTAAAAACATATTGGGTTAACATGCAAATGTAACAGTTTGTAATGTAAATATTCATTGTTAATTTATAAATATGTATTAACATACAATTTTTTGACATATTTTTATAAGACACTTGATTATTTCTTGCACATGTTGCTGTTTTATGTATTTATTTGAGTCAGATATTACATGCTTGTTATTCATTGTAGTTTCCCTTTAACTGGAATGCTATAAGAATGCTGGGAATGGTTTTGGGAATTGTTCTGAAGAAGTCCCCAGATTGGGGATGAAAGCGCTTAACTGGGTTTATACTCATTTTTTTTGTTTTTTTATGCTGTTGGTTATCCCGTGGTTCATGGACTTTGTATGTTAGTGTTTTCAAAGTGAAGTTTTATTGTATAATTGTTTTGCACAATAAAGCCGTGTTCTTCATCACCAGCTGGTGTTTTCCTTGTGGATTATTGAGTTTGTGGAACCTCACTGTAAACACTGAAACATCAAAGACCCATTCAACAATAGAATATACAGGCTATGCACAACATCAACAACAACAAAGTCAGTGAGCTCCATTACTAGAAAACCACGCTTGCCATCAACTCCTTTTCAAAAAGAGATAGCAACACAATAACTTATATGTGAAACAGTCTATGTAAAAGCACTATGACAGTTACACAGATATGTCTGTGATTTAGATTGTGTTTAAAAAGAAGATAATTATTTTTTCAAATATACCCTGCTTATAATGCAAATGTGGAATTTTACATTAAATGTATATTGTTATTCACATGAATTCAGTGATTATGATTATTGCAGTTACCTTGCAGATGCATTATGGGTACTCTTGCACTAATATTAGTCTGACTGATTCTACGAGCAAAAGTGTCTTTTTAACAATGTTATGCTTGCTTCTGGGGAAATTAATGTTTACTTTTTGAGCACATACCTCTCTCCCTCCGCTGCTTCTCCAGCCTGTGCACAAGGCCCAATTTCTGTCTTTGTCCCCATCACATTCAGAAAGGAAAAAAAGAACTATTACTGACATGGAATGATTCTGTCAGTTGACAATATATTGTTCACTGTATAAAAATTAACAGTGAAGAAAACTGAGCCTCACATGTTCTATAGCCTTGATATGACATACAAGTTTACATTTTGCAAATTCAATTTGACAGTACTTCACACTTGAAGAGTAATATATACAAACTGGATGAACAAAGACCGGAACCTACAACTCTCATCTTACTTCACACATGGGGAGTAATATATACAAACTGGTGAACAAAAGACTGGAACCTATAGCTCTCATTTAAGTTTGCACTCATCCCTGGCACCTCCCTGCCTAGCTTATCCATTTTGGCTGTGATTGCATGGATTTATGCGTGTTAAATAGCTGAAGTGTATGGCTATACAGAAAATATTTAAAAACATGGAATTTTGATCACAAATATCAGGACTGGTAATAGTAAGGGCCAGCTTTAAACATGTGATATGCATCTGAAATACAGCACCATGCAATCATGAATGCATGTCATCACACTGGTCACTGCACAAACCAAAAGCAGTAACATTGCAGAGTTCAGAGTCTCAGGCATTGCAATTGAACCTGTATATGCACTGGACAGACATATATAGACAGAAAGTCATGTTCATCACTGTTGAAACATAGATCCCCATTTCATTTATTTAGAAGGGCAGACAATGTTAAAATGCAATTAATTATATTGAGCCATTAGATATGTATAGCTAATACATATATGTATTGCCAGTGAGATATGCATGCAGCCATAGTGACAGAACTGGGATGTTTCCAGAACCTTTGTTGATAATGAAGATATTCAAATTCATCCAAGACGTAAGAGCTGTAGGCGTTAATGCACCTCTTTCATACCTGATGTTTAAAAAAGCTATACTGCATAAATGAACAAGCAAGTATCTGCCATATCTGTTCTTAATTAGTCATTACTGAAATATCAAACTAACATCAATGATTCAAATCCAGATTTATCTCTGAGACATTCATATTGGACAATTGCTTAACGGGTTAAGCTAGGTGACAGAAAAATCTCTCATGACATACAGAGTTACTAAGGAATGTTTCTAGAATCTAGTGCTTAATGGAGACATGCATAGTCATCTGAGGCCTAAGCATTATAGGCGTTAATACATCACATAATGTGTAAAAAAAAACTATATTGCATAACTGATCAAGCAGTTACCTCACTGCTCAAGTAAATAATTATCAAAATGAAACACAAATACTCCTTACCAGGATTCAAACCCAGATGTATCCAAGATGCATTTATATTGACCTGGAGCTCAACAGGTTGAGCTAAGAGCAACACAATGCTTTATAGCAGGCAGCATTATTTCTGTAAAATAATGAAGGATTCTTTAATATACCAATACTATGTCTCAGTATTTCACTGTGTTATAATGTAAAGACAACAGTGTATGACTATATTACTCAGCATTTATACATACAGAAGAATACTGTGAGATGTTTCTTGAATCATTACGGATAATGGAGAAATGTGTAGTCATCTGAGGCCTAAGCGCCATAGGTGCCAGTTAAACACAACCTTTCTGTGGAAAATATGTACTGTATAGATGCTAAAAAATGAGATGACTTACATTCCAGCAATACCATGTGTAGGTGAGGCAGCATTGTTATTATATAGCCAGTTGTTTTTGTGCATGTATATGCTGATGGATTCCCATACTCATCATGGATTATGTTTTCTTGAGATTGTGCCTGCTGGATGGGTAATGTTCTATGGTATTACTCTGTAAGATGATATACTAATTGTCCAGTAAGCAATTCAGTTGTGCACACCTTCTGTGTCCTACAAATATGCCTGTGTGTTCCTCTTTGGTGATGTACCTTGCAGGCAGTCTTCCTCGATTGCTGTTTCCTATCAATGTTTTGCATGTGTTCATACTACTATACGATGTTCACTGTGTTCAACTGATGGGTCATTCCCATTAGTTGTAAACTGTGCTGCTTTTGTGGGGCAACAGGTAAACACTGATATTTATTATGTGTAATTATGTACCTGCGGCCTATTATGACTGAAAGGTATGTGTCAGATGCATCCTCATGCATGCTGATTTTCTCTCCCGTCTGTGTCCTTCTGATCCTCCCGTGACAGCTTGGAAATATAACCTTCAGACATCTGGGGTTCTTGGGGTAGATCACCCACACCTGCAGCTGGCAAGCCACCATGTTTTGCTGTTAACGTATTGTGCAGCATGGCACACACTGTACTCTTCTGTGCTGCCTTTTCAGGTGTGTATTGTAGTGCACTTCTGGATGTGTCCAGACATCTGAACCTGGATTTCATCATGTCAGACATACACTTGATGGTGTTTCTTGTTGCAGCATGTCATCTATTATATGGATCCTCTGCAGGGTTGGATGGGTCTCTATATGGCATCATTAGCTATGGCTCTAGTTGCTAACCGCAGTCACCTGTTGGTGGGAAGGAGATGACACATATGTTATCATGCATACTGTTGACAGGTTTGGATTTGGTTTACAGCATACCTGTGTTCATGTACTTACCAAGTAGTAGTCAGAAATAGTATTTGTTGCCTAACTACACTTTCCATTGTATTAGTTAGCAGAATCATATCTGCTATTAGTAAGGAGAAACATACAGTTTGTTTATTTGGTATCTGAAAAGCAGAAACAGTGTTTGTTGCAAACTTTAATCTGCATCTCATCTAACTAAAGTTCTAACTGGTTTTGTAAGCAGAAACATACTTGGTATTTGTTAAGAGAAACATACAGTTGTTTGTGTATTTGGTATTTGAAAAGCAGAAACACAGCATTTGTTACACATTCTAACCAATGTCTTACCTAACTATAGTGCTACTTTAACCTATTAGACTTAGTACATTGTTAAATTTATCTGTAATGATCTCCCTAGACACTGTTTCCTATTCTTTGTTATTCTTTACTCTTTCCCGGACATTTAGCTATGTACCTACTTATTGCACCATTTCTTGTACCAACTCTCTGTCTTCTGTCACACTCTGACTAATATCCTCTGCTCTCCTAATTATCTTAATTTCTCCTAGAACTGTACTACTCACTTTCTGCTCACGCTCTACTTTTTCACTTTGCAGTTTGCTCAGGCCATCCACAAGCCTCGGGATCGCACCCCCCCCTTCGGTTCTGAAGCATATTTTCAGCAAAAGCTCAAATCATCCTGGGAAATCTCAACTTTTAAACACAAGCCTTCCAGTAGAATTAATTATTAGGTGAATGCTATTGAATTGTTAAAAACAATTTTCTCTTACTTTGTGACCATCATTGTGAGGTGAGCACAGCTCCATTCAGCTTCTAACTTGGAGAGCTTTAATGAAGTTGGCCACTAGGTAGGAACATACTCTACTAATTGTACAAGTTCCTTATTCCCTCTGTATACAAACAGGTGAGCTCCAGAATCTAAGGTTAAAACTATTCCAAAACAAACCTTTAGTTCAGTCCCAATTCCCTTAGCTCTACTCATCCTTAAAGAGCTTGCTAACAACATTTGGTTTCTGTAAACTGAAAAGCTCTAACATAGTGTATTGTCTTACTTACATTTCCTGGCTCCTGATTTTTTTTCTTTTCTGTTTGGAATCCCTTCTGCTGGGGTTGGTCTGCCCACTCTCTTCACCCTTCAGGCTCACTCCGCTCCCCTACCCTGCCCCCATATCCCACCCACCCCCAGTGCTTCTACTCTTGAGTACTAGGGAGACACTCCCTCACTCTATCCATCCAATTAGATGCACTTCCTGTTATCCTGTTTCCTCTTCCTAGACCTATACCATACTCGTGCTTCACCTATCACTTCTTACCACACTTATATTACTATCTCACTGCACTACTTATCACCACAACACATTCCAGACATCCACTTTTCATCACACCACAAACCCACCTTACCATGCTACTCCATGTACATATCTCATTATCAGTCCTACATTTGTCAATATTACTAGCCTCCAATATTTTCCATTTAAATTAATACCTACTAAAGATAGTCACTATAATCCTCAGTTATTCAACAATGAACTTATCAAATGATTGAAACTACTTACCAACATTGCCTCTAGGCTACTGATTAGTGGTGACATCTACCCAAACCCTGGGCCACTCTCAGATAACACCAACCCATCTAATCACTCTAGTCTCAACACCCCCACACATCAATCCTAACCAGAAAAAAAATCAGACCTATTACTAATGAACATTAATATTAGAAGTATAGACAACAAATTGGACATCTTCTATGCCACTCTAGCTACATACTCCCCAGACATAGTCATAATCACTGAAACATGGTTAAAACCAAGTACTAAAGATAATGAAATACTACCCCAGGTTACTCCATACTACGGGTGGATAGACTCAACAAAAGAGGAGGTGGAGTTGCTGTCCTCTTTAAAGACCATCTCACTTTAACTTTCCTTGAATGCAAAACCCCACAACTGGATAGTGCAAAAAACATCTATATCACACTAACCATAAATTCAAGAAAAACACTTAATATAATTGGCTGCTATATCCCACCTGGAAATAATGTCCCAGTTTTAGAATGTCTATTGCACTGGGCAAGTAGTATCCTTAGTCAGGAGACATTCATACCGGGTGATTTTAATTTAGACTGGTTTGCATGGGATACAGATCACCCCATCCATCACATAAATGTAGATGATTTTACACAAACTATTCAAGAAACTACCCAAATAGATAAAGCTAGTAAAAAACAATCCACCTTGGATTGGATATTATTAAATAACTGCTCTCACTCATTCCAATCAGATTGCCTTCCTGATGGTCTGAGCGACCACCTACCCACATTTCTTATGCAACAACACATATTCCCAGCAAAACCTACTATGTTTAAACAACTCAGAAAAAAACATAACTTTAATCATGACAACTTCCTAGCTGACCTACAAAGGTGCAATTGGATTCTGCTCAAATACCTTGACCTAGATGATGCAGTGAACTACTTTAATAAATCTTTCTTAGATATATTAAATGCACATGCCCCTGTTAGAACTATCAGAGTAAAATCAAACTATGCCCCCTGGCTAAGCAGAGACACTAGGACCCTTCTGAAAACTAGAGAGAAAGCCTGGGAACTATGGCATAAGACTAACACAGTAGTTTCTAAACAACAGTATCAAGAACTTAGAAATAATGCAAAAAAACCCACATAAAACAGGATAAAATAAATTTCTATCATAACATTCAAAACATACATCAAAAAACCCTCAGAAATTCTGGACAGCTATAAACTCAATCCTTCACCCACAAAAATCTACTATACCAACGCCAAACATTCACAACAATTCCGATAGAATAGCTACCGTTTTTAACAAACATTTTACTGAATCTATAATTGCCCTTTCCATGCAGCAAACTCCTACTCATGATACCAAACCAGCCAAGTCTACAACTAGCAATGCCTCATTCTCTTTCTCCCCAGTTCCTACAGCCACTGTAAAAAAACTACTCCAGAAACTAAAACCTGCTACACTTGCCATAGATAACTTACCCAGTGAATACCTCAAAATTGCAGCTGAATCTATAGCCTTCCCAGTATCAATCCTTATAAATAAATTCATTCTCAAAATCAAGGTCCCTCAACTGTGGAAAAGTTTCCATGTAATCCCACTTCATAAAGGGGGACCTTCCACAGAACTGACAAACTATCGGCCAATTGCTATTCTTTCACCTCTTTCTAAACTACTTGAAAGGTGCATCTCCAGGTCATGAAATTCTTACTAACAAATATCCTTCTCGCAAACACTCAGGATGGGTTTCGCCTATCACATAGTACCACTACAGGTCTCTTATCCTTCACTAATACCATAAACCAGCACAGGAATAACAACAACTTTGTATCTGCCATCCTTCTAGACCTATCAAAAGCTTTTGATATGGTCTCCCATTCCAAACTAATAGATGTACTAACCAAGCTATCCTTCTTACCATCTGCCACACCATGGTTTCATGCAAGCTGTTATGTTAGCACTTTATTAAACAAGAACAAAACATTATTCTTAAAACACATTATTTAAAAACATCCAAAAATGATCTTTAAGTACAGGTTGTTAAAATTATTTTTCATGTTAATTAAATGAAATTGTTTCTGCTTAAATTACAATTGTTTAAACCAGTGTTTTTGATAGAGTGATCACAAGCTCCTATACTATAGGAGGGAGGAGGGAGGGGGGCAACTTTTTTTTTTTTTTAAACACAGCAAAACCAAAAGAACATTCACCCACACCTACACCTAACCTAAAGGTACATTTGGACAATGGGTTTGAATGAAGTGAATCAAGCTTATAGATACATTAGAAACACAATCGAGGACCTATTCTTAGAAGAATTCATAGATCAGTTCAAAATCCATAAGTCCATGGTTAAATTAGACCAATAGTAGATAGTAAAATGGAAAAACATATTTGTAAGGACTCGTGGCAATTCTTGGAAAATATAAACGAAAAAGCCTCTTGACAAAATTTATTTTCTAACAGTGGATATAAAAGATTTATACACAGTGATTCCACAACAATTGGGTCTTGAATGGTTAAGACTATTTATGGAAAATTACTGAAACATTATTGGAATTGATCCTGAGATATAGTTTTTTAATTTTAATGGGCTCACGTTACAAGCAAACCACAGGCCATGGCCCCATGGGCTGGTGGTGTGTGGAAACTTTACAAGTGTTGTTATTGGAGAACACCCTGTTATTCACTAATGAACTTTTCGCCTGGTATACTAGATACCAGGACGACATGTTTTTCTATGGAAAAGCCCAGTAGAGGAAAAAGCCTTTATTCAAATTATGAAGACATTTACAAGTTTCCTGGATTTTACTTTTGAGATGAATTCTGAAGAAATCAATTACCTAGATATATTGTTAATAAAAGACTACAAAGAATCAAGGTTTATTAGTAGGATCTATAAAAAACCGACCCTTACTCATTTCTTCTTTCTAGTAGTAGTAGTTGCCATCCTCATCAAAAAAAGGTTGTGGTGAAAGGACAGATGGTAAGGGCGCGTATGACTACTACATTAGTGGGATTATGTTCCTGAATAGGGGTTACCACAGGCCCCTACTCATTGAGATTATAAAGAAGTGGAAAAAGGGTAGGTGGACACTTTAGGCCAATTTTAAACTTGGACTATCTCAACATTAGGGAGATCTTACAAAAGAATTGGTCAATGTAAGAGAAAGAAACAGTTGTTGGACCTGTTGACATAAAGAATGCATTAGCCTGTCATGTTATTGATCATCCTGGCTACACTTTTCATTTTGCTGTTTTAAAACAAGTAGCAACAGACTTAAATGAATTATTTTGGCAGGTTAGGACAGGGCGGCGTATTTATCCTGGCCTACGACGCAGTTTTCTTCTCCTGCATTCTTAAAATCATGGCCAACATTTATTTGGTTTGGATAGTTAACCTTATGTACCATGGTATTTTTTTTCACTTCCTAATAGCAAAACTATTTGACCCCATGACACAGCACAGTTACAACAGTTGTGGGCTGTGAATGGGTGAATGGATTAAGCTAAGGGTAGCTCAGGTATTACCTTACATTATTTGTAATATATATATGCCTAACTAAGAAAGGTTAGGTGTGGGTGAATGTTCTTTGGTTTTTGCTGTGTTTAAAAAAAGTGGGGTGCCCCCCTCTCCTCCTCATAGTTATAGATATAGGGTGATCACTCTATCAAAAACACTGGTTTAAACAATTGTAATTTAAGCAGAAACAATTCTGTATTTCTAAAGGGTTGGATTACTGTATGTTACATCATTTAATTAACATGAAAATAATTTTAACAATCTGTATTTAACACCATGGTTTCATAACTATTTATCTGGCCGTCAACAATCTGTTCTATGACAGGGTGACCTATCTCCATGCATTCCTTTATCCATTGGTATCCCCCAAGGATCTATCTTGGGCCCTCTCCTTTTCTCCCCTCTTTACTAATAATCTGCACACAGCTACTCCACATGGTACTATAATACAGTATGCAGATGATTCAACACTTATCTGTGCTGCCACTTCTCTATCAACATGTCATTCTCAAACACAGGAATCTTTCACTTCTGTTGAAACATGGTTAGCCAATGCCCATCTAATCCTGAACCCAAATAAAACTAAATGATTACTCTTCCAACCTAACAAGACATCTATCTCATGCCCAACATTTAACATAATAGCCAAAGACAATATTGTGATCTCCCCGACAACCCAGACAAAGCTTCTAGGACTGGAAATAGACAATACCCTAAAATTTGACTTGCATGTCTCCCTAATTATAAAAAAGTTATTACCAAAATCAACAGAACATGCTGGGGGGACAGGTTCATAACCCAGAGACTGCCCATGCTATGGAATAGACTTCCCATACATGTCAAGCACAGCACCTCACTGGCCCTCTTCAAGAGAAATCTTGATGAGTGGATGGTAAATAAAAAAATCACCCCAGGGATCACTCCAGTGGCTCAACTCAACAGAGGCACTAGGAACTAAGGTTTGGTGGCACAATGCCAGGGTAATCCTATGGGCTAGGCTTGTAAAGGCTCCAGGGCCATTAGCCTAGTACACACTTATGAACCTATGAACCTACAAGAAACTTGGAAGTCTATATAGACACAAAAGGTTCCTGACCACAATGTCCAAAATTACATTAGCACAAACCCATCTGCTCTCCACTCTACTATATGCCTCTCCAATTTTAACTAATCTAAGTAAAACTGACTTAGCTAAGCTAGAAGCATGTTATAATAATATTGCTAAGTTTGCATCTGACTGCTCATATAGAACACATCATTGTACAGCTTTAAGGATACTAGACTGGCTTGAACTTCGCAACATTATTCTTTACAACCAACTCTCTTTAACTCACAAAATTGTAATACAACCAACTAGAACCCCCTGCATTACAAAATCTCATCCTTCCTTACAGTTCCAGCAGACCACTTCACTCTAACAACAAGAACTTACTCACCGTCTCCAAGGCCAACAACACTGCAGAAGAATCTTTATTTTCCAACTATATATCTCGTACATGGAACTCCCATCCTGACTCCATTCTCTCAATCTCATACACTAACCACTTTAAGCCATTACTTAAAGCTTATCTAAAAATCAAGTGGCTATATTCCTGTACTAACCCCACATGAGTGCTTGGACACATCACAGTATACCCAAAACATATCCAACTTCTCCCCTGGTGTTTAATCCTTTGTTCCTACCGACCTGTCTTAACCGTATATCTTGACATAAGTCATACCTACGAATAGTACCAGCTATGTTCAAAGCCTAGGTTTTGTTGTCAAGATGTAACAAATTTGTATATTCTTATGTATAATACATTTTGTTTACTTTATACTTTTTTGATTATTGTAATGTGTGCAAGAAAAGTTACTGTTACTCATGGAGCTTTTATCCCTGAGCCTCTGCTGAAAAAGGACCTGTGTCCAGTCGGACTTTCCCGGTAAACAAATGTTAAATAAATAAATAAATAAAAAAATATTAGTCCCTTAGGTATTTCACCATTTTGGAAGGCAGCTCTCAGATCACTTTCTCGCCATATAGCAGCATCATGTAAACTCCCAGGATGTGTCACCATTATACTTATTTTGATGCCATTTGCTGTACATACCATCTGGCAATTAAGTGATGACCATACCCTTCTATTTATGTAAATTTCTTCTTCAGGTACTGCTTGATTTTGATAGGGACCTGGGTGCAGTCTACTTTGCCAAGTAGACAGGGGAAGTTGGCAATGGCATAGAAATGGTCCATGACATTCCATCTCTTTGATTGTGGCTGGAAAGTTGATGCACTCATTCACGTTGATGCACATTGCTGCCTGAAACTGGGACAGGATGCAACTGACAGCTATCTGAGACACTCCTACTGCATCTCCCATATGCCATTGAAATATCCCTGATGTCAGTATACCTAGGCTCAGGCATAATTTGGTTTCAACAGGTATGGGCTTACATTGCAAGGTACATGCATACATGTGTGGGTCACACGTGTTAAACACAGCCTGCACCTGCTCTGTGTCTAATCAGTATCTGTTGATTATTTCTTGATCAGAGAGCTGGCTTAGATGTAGCCTGACTCAGTATCAGCTGGCTACCTTCTAGGACTCAGTGCCAGAATTTCCTCTGGCTATCAGTACCCCAGTCTGCTGTGATGCATTACATACTGGTTGCATTTTTTGTTTGTTTGTTTATGGAGCAGACTCCACAGGATTCCATAAGAAAGAACTTTCTCCCCTGGTAATAGATGTAGCCTCCACTGAATACTTTCATAAGGTTATTGGTGAAGTACTTTGTCGCATTTAAGTTGCATTACGTATGCTCACTGTGTTTTGGAATCTCTTTGGTGTGAGCAGATTATGTAATTATCCTATGATGAGTAGATAGTTTCTAAGACTTGCTTTAGCATACTTTATGGAATAACATCCTCCATTCATGTGCTGAAGTCTTCCTTCAGCATGGTGCACTTTCCAGAAGTTTCTTCTGGAATCTAGTCCTTGATGAAATATATTTGATTTTTTTCTAATTATGGTGGTCCTTTATGAATATGGCTAACAAAAATAGCTTCATAGGTTCATCGGTAAGTACTAGGCTAGCTTTGCTTGTGGCCTATTTTAAACCTAGCCAGTTTCCCTTTTGGTGCTTGAAATAATCCTTCACATTTGGTTATAGATTGGCCTTACCCATCCCATGGTTGATAATTATATATAACCCCTAATGAGAACAGCTGGGATCATACCATAAATATTTTGAGAGGACCCATGTACAAGATAAAGCATTTAGGAGCTGCCTCTGTCCATTAGCAGTATGGGGGCAGTCCTGGGGTAAATTTTCTGTTTCCCATCCATAGATCTAAGTTGCACTTGAAAATGGACACGGATTAACTTTGTTTTATGTGGATGGGGTCTGTTCCACAGGAGCAGTATTCTTTGCAAAACATACCTTTCCATTAAACCATTCTGTTGATATTGAAGAAGAGGTTTAGATCCCCATACAGAGTATTTATGATGCCATTTGACTTGCTGACGTGCAGTAAATCCATCCGTAATGGGTTGGAGAATACCTTGTATACCAGACATAAGTCACCTCTTAGCAGTCAGTAGATACAGAGTATAGTAACAGGGCTTTGAATCAGTCCATGCAGGGCATGTTGTTTAGGCCTTGCATTTTTTTAGTAAGGTATGTCTGTGGAGATTTCTGTTGTTGCATGTGCCTAGATGGATACACGCCAAAGGGGTCATTGCATTCAGTGATTGGCCTAATGAGGGCTGAATACAGTGAGGTGATGGCATCCCTAAATCTAGATTCAATCCCTTTGTTTATAAGCTTTGCAATATAGAAGGACTTTCTTACAACAATAGACACATGCTGGTCAAAAGTTAGGTCGCTGTCCACATAAGTTTTCAAATCCCAAATAAATGGGTCAACTCTTAGGAGTATATTTTCAATGTGGTAGTCCCCTGGGATAGATGACTTCCCAGAGGATACAATAATATATTTTTGTCTTTGGTTTCAGACCATGAGTTTGACACCAGTTAGTTATTTATTTGAGATGATGAATTGATTTATTTTAAATGGCTTAACCAACAACCCAATATTTATTTGTCTTTGTTGACCAGGAAAGTCTGTCTGGGCAGAGACCATTTTAAGCTGAGGCCTGGGGAGAAAAGCTCCACCACAGTACATTTATATTAACAAGTGAATTTCAAACAGTTCTCAAACAAACAACAGTTAATTTCTCATGAAACAACAAAAATAATTACAAGACGTATATACAGTAAAATATTTACATCAACAATTATTAGTCTATACAGTTTTCCCAGCTGTAAAATCTTGCAGAAGTAAATAGATTGTTACTGCAGAAGGGAAACATTATTGTAAAGAAGTTCTTTCATTTCAGTAAAGAAAGGTTTGCAAGGAGTTTAAGATATGTAATGAAGTCAGATATTAAATTTTGTAGTAAGGAAAATAATATTGTATAGGTTTGTAAAGAGTTTGAGAGATATATTGAAGTAAGTTGTAGAATAATGTAGGAGGGGATGGAAGATATTAGTATTGTACAGGAGGATGGTGGTAATAGCATGAGAGAGAGCATGTTATAGGATTGTTTCTTTATTGTTCCAAATTGGTGTTATCTATCAGGTTTATAACTTAGGTATACAGGAGATGCATGAGAGGGGTAGAGCGGTGGATGGGGCCAGTTAGAAAAAGTGCAAAATGAGAAGTGTTGTTGAAGGTGTGGTGAAAGGGGATGTATTAATTCAAATGCAGGAGGGAAAGTTGTTAGGGGTGTAATGATTCAAGTACAGGAGGGCAAAAAGTTTGTGATAAGTAAAAAGGAGTCTGTGCTTTCACTAACGGTCTCAACCTGGTGATGAACATGAGCATGACCAAGATTGGGTAAGGTGTTGCTTGAGCTGGATTTTATAGCTATTTTATAGCTTGGGAGTTTGTTAATCATTTTTACTTATGTAGGAATGGTGTTTCAAAGCCTGGATGTAACAGGAGTATAGTGAGTCTGCTGATGAATTATTTGCCTTAGTAGTGCTTAGTAGAAATTTATCAGCAGAACGGAGGTCCATCGTGGGGGTGTAGGGCAATAATATATTTTTTAATGCAGGACATTGTCGGGAAAATATATCAGTTTGTATGCCATAACTAGCTGAGAGCATGTTATGTAGTTGTTAAGCTCTAGCCAGTTTAACTGCTTTAAGGCTTGGTTGTGGTGAACTCGGTGTGCAGTGCTGGCAGCAAATTTAGCTACTTTGTTATAACAGGTAGCTAGTTTGGTAGTACAGCTTAGGTTTGTAAGGACAGGTGAGGCATATAAAAGGGTTGGAAGCAAATAAGATGAGGCTAGGGCTTTTCTTTCTGGCTCTGTAAAGTACTGTTTTACCCTGTAAAGGGAGCCAAGTTTCTGGTGGTTCTTTTTAATTGTTTGAAGAATATGTTGATCGAACGATCAAATTGTCATCTATAATAGTGCCCAGTAATTTAGTGTGTGTTACTACCTCAATTTTAGTATTATTTGCTGATGTAACCAGGAAAGGTTGTTTTTGATTGTTTTTGATGGAGATAACGTTTTGAATGGAAGAGCATCAGTTTTGTTTTATTTGGATTAAGAAGTAGGTTTAAATTTTTCACCCAGGTTTCGATTGAAGAGAAAGAAATTTGGGTGGTTTCTCATAGTCTGGATATTGGGGGGGGTTGTACATATTAAAGTCGAAATATCTGCATATTGTACTATATTTGCTTAGTTAAGGCAGTGTGAAGCTTGTTTGTAAAAATATTAAAAAGAAAGGGTCCTAGTGCAGAGCCCTGAGGGGACACCTATGCTAACTGGAAGAGAGGAAAGGAGGTCCTGTTGCCATCTGACTGTTTGTTGCCTTCCAGACAGATAACTGAGGAACTATTTAACAGAGGATAGAGAGAGAGAGAGAGAGAGAGAGACCTGTACAAGAGAGGCCAGCAAGTAAATGTTGGTGTGATACAGTGTTGAAAGCTTTGGATAAGTCTAGGAACACAGTTGACAGAAGGTTACCATTGTTCTATGTGTTTCTGAGAGCAGATTATTTGAATTTATGTGATGTAGAAGCTATGCATGAATACATTTTTCAAGTATATTTGATAGCGGAGAGAGGATTGCAATGGGTCTGTAGTTACTAAACTCTATAAATGTGCCACCTTTGTGTAACGGTATAATAATGGATTTTTTTCCAGATGGAAGGAACATATTTTTCAGCTATAGATCTATTTATTAATATGGAGACTGGAAAAGCAATTTATCTGTAGCCATTTTTAAGTAGCTTGAGGGGAGTTGGTCAGCAGCTAGGGTGGTTGGTTTTAACTGTAGTAGAGTTTTTTGTGGGGTGGGTGTAAGTATTGGGTCAAAAATAGGAGGGGTATAGATATTTAGCAGAAGTCACTGGTACTGAGAGGATAGTGCAAGTATTAATGTTTGTGAGGGACAATATGGTCTGTATAAAATAGTTGTTAAACTGTGTGTTAATTGAATCAGTATTATTGCAGGATGTAGGTGTTGGGTTGGTAATTTGGCCTGAATGTAAAAGTTTGTTTATGGATGTCCAGAAGAGTTTTGGGTTGTTTTTATGTTTATTTTGGAGGAATTTCTTTAGTTTTTTAGGAATATTTTAATGAAGTTCTAAGACTGATTGTCTACCTGTACTTTTTTGGACTGTAGAAATCAGATGGGGTGTTGCAATTAATAATCTGCCAGTCTAAATTTAGGTCTCCTGTATTATTGTCTCATGTTGTATATGGTGGAATATCAAGTTTAGGATATTTTCCCAGTGGTAATGTTTTTACCTTATTGATTTTGAGGTGTGACATGAGGAGTTCTAAATGGTGTAATTTTTCTAAGATTGACATTTAGGAAGAGATTTGCTGTTGTGTGGGACTGATTTTTGGCTGAAGATTTTATGAAGAAATTATGTAGCCAAATGCATTTGTGTTTTACTTTTACTGGAGCTCATATGGTAACATACTTAGATTTAAGATAACTGTAACTGAAAAAATTTTTTGATGGAGCAGGCAAGGAGTTCTTGAAACTTTTAATTAAAAACAACACAAGCACCCTTAATTATATCAAAGAAAGACTTACTGACATCGATAACACCCTTACAAAGTTAATTAAAAAACTTTGAATTTGGAGTCCTCCTCGTACATTTTTTCTTGGGTGCTTTTTTGTTCTTTGGTTTTACAGTTGCACCTTTTTTATTCAGTTATTCCATGGCTGGTGCATTGACAGGGACATTATGGATTTGACTTTACATTCCACCCCCACCCACAGTGATAAGGCATTGGAGGAGTTTGTTTGTACAGTTGTTGAAATGCAAAAATCTATTGTGATATTGGCTGACAAAATCAAGGACATCTGTGTTTATAAGGGCCAGTGTAACATTGACAAAAAGCTGGTTACTTCTTCGAGTAGTTCTTTGGTCAACAATATTGTAACATAAAGTAATGGACAGGAGGTAAATTTCAATATTTCCAACAAGGGTGTTAGATGTCTGTTAAATGAGAGTTATGACCCATTTAGTGGACAAGATTTTCATGGTGGTAACATCTCAGTGAGAAATGAGGCTTCCAATCTGTTGGACAGACTGGAAAGGGACTTAAAATGGTACCGTGCTTTGTATGTTGAAAATAAGTACTTTGAGCACTGTATAAAGGTGGGGGTGGTTCCAAAAGGCCTGAGATTCTTTAAAATGCTGAATGGGTTGTGGCCAACAGTCCCTTTCACAAGGAGTTGGTGTGGTTTTTTGATGGAGCAGGCAAGGAGTTCTTGAAACTTTTAATTAAAAACAACACAGCCACCCTTAATGATCTCAGAGAAAGACTTGCTGCTATTGATAACACCCTTACAAAATTAATGCAGGACTGTCCTGACATGGAAATGGACTATCATCAGGTTCTAGACAATGTTGACAAATATGAGAGAACCGTGGTACTTCGTAAAACTAAAAAGATTTCCAGGGATGTAGCAGTCTATGAAGTGGGTACGGCATACAATGACTTCTTTTCCATCAATTTGAATGGCAGACAAGATTCTGTTAAAGTTTTTAAGGAGATTCCTTTAAAGACTGTACAACATGATGGGGTTGAGAATACCCGCAATGTTATTTCCACCTTAAAAAAATTTTAATTCGGAGTCCTCCTCGTGCATTTTTTCTTGGGTGCTTTTTTGTTCTTTGGTTTTACAGTTACACCTTTGCCTGGTTTGCTGTGTGGTTTGGTTAAGATACTGTAGGAAATGAAGAAAAGGAGGAGGGATTAGTTTGAAAAAGAAAGCAAAGCAAATAGTTTGTCCTGTTTCAGTGTGGGAGGGGGTGATGACAAGCTATGTATAGGTTCATAGGTTATTGCTAGGCTTATTACCCTTGTGGGCCACTTTAAGCCTAGCCAATTACCCCATGTGAGAATCAAACCCTGCACCTTGTGTCTTTAAGGTGAACACTTTAACCATTATGCCATCCTCCCACCTTTATAGTTATTTTGGACTACAAAAAAAATGCTAAACTGATTGCCCATTGTTATGGGCCATAGTATATATCAGTGGCATAGGTGTTGTTGAGGGTTCTATGGAGCTATTTCCTCTAGTACAGAGTATGAACCAATACATCTACCTACTTCAGGTGAGTGTAGATGGACACTCTGCTGTCCCTATAGTCTGATTATACAAGCTACAAGTCTTATCTTGTGTTACCTTTACTGGATTACACATACATATCTACTTTGACTGCACACTGTCAATCCTTTCAAGGATGGATTTCAGGCTTGGGTGATAGTTGCTGGACAGTGATAGTTCCTATGCAGCCCATGCAGTGTATTAGCTGGGATTGGCTTGCTCAGTGTTGGCAGAGGAGGAGTAGAGATGGTGATTTGCTCTGAGTAGAGGTAAGGGGCTCCTGAAAAAGCATGCATTCAGTGTGAGATCCATGTTTGTCCACTCCACTAAAATATCTGTATCACAGAGTTATGAGAAATGCATGAGCACAAGGGGAGGAAAAGATAATGCAAGTGGTGTGCAGTTACCATTGTTTTTGTAAAGGGGCTGAGCTGGAGAGGTGACAGAGAATATCTGACAAATGCCAGGAGAACCCTACATTAAGTGGATTTAGCTACTAAACTCCCCTGGACATCATTATAGATAAAGTGGGGGAGTGGAGTCGTCTGACAATGCCAAATGACTACTAGGCAAATGATAAGGACCATATTCTGGAAGCAGAAGAAGCATGTTTAAAACAGTCAAACGTTTGTTTTGTGAAGATCTGTCAAGCAGTAGGTAGGGTGTAAAGTGTATTTACAGTGCTTAAAATCCTGGCTTCTAGTAGGGGTGAGAAGTACTTAGTGATGATACTGCTGTGTTTGGGAGGGTAAATGTGTACCAATTTTATGTATGCAGTAGCCAAATGAACCACCTTAATTGTATGACTGTATGGAAAGTGCATTGGAAGAGCTAATAACTCTTGCTGGGGATAGTAAAACCTGGTCTAGCCTGATTGATTTACTACTGCTGCAACCCTAACCAGGGTAAGTTATTTAGAAACACGTATGAATTGGTAAAAACATATAAGGACTGTTTAGATCTGCAGATAAGCAGTAAAAATAGTGCCCATTTAAATATATGATGTTGTTATATAATGACTGTATTAAACTGAATTCATTATACCAAGATAATAAATAGATAATACCTTCAACCCCAATTGAACCTTTTTCCCATGAATATTAATAGTATGGGTGAAAGTCCTATTGTGCATGTATATTTTGGTAATACCCACGTCTCCTTCCAGTAGTGTACATAAAGCATTCAAACTGCATTTATTTTTCTATGAATAAAATTAGATATAATTTGCATGTTTTGTTGTCAGAATATGATCTAGAGATACTTTTCTTCATGTTGTTTGTCATAACAGAAACACAATCAGTATTAATGTTATTTGTAGGCTGTGGGATTTGCCTACCTTGACTGCAGACACTAATGCAATATGGTTCATCAGCTGTTTAGCTTATGCTGATGCTGTTTTAAAAGTTAATACTGTACTTTATGTTAAGAGAGACAGATTACTAAAAATTAGACAACAGCCATCCTGACTGAGGATTGTTATGTGTCTTCATATATGGCAAAATGTCATATTCCGCTTCTTTATACTACACAATTACATTTTAGTAAGTCAGTCTATTTCTCTGAGCAATCTGTTCCCCCAATGTGAAGAGTGTATATTAGAGGGCCACCCAACCTTTTTTGCTCAGGGGTCTCTTAACATACAGCTCAGGGGCCACCTACCATAATTGGCAAGGTTTGGAGGGCCAAATTACCTTGTCCAACATGTATATGTCCAGTCAAAACAGTTTGTTGCAGGACATACAGAGAACCAGATAAAATTCTTTAGTGGGCCAGATTGTGGCCTTAGGGCCTGTTGTTGGACACCCCTGGTTTACACCAATGTTAGAAATGTCAAACAAAGATATGTGTTACTCTTTGCATATTTAGAAAATAGCAGCTCCTTTACAACTTTTCTCTCTCTCTCTTTCTTCTTCTTTCTCATGCCCAACCTATATAATCCTTTCCTGCTATCAGTGTCTGTTGGGAGGCAACATATTGCCTTACTTTACAAGCATCAGCTGACAATAGGCTGTTTAACAAGGCAAGGGAATTTGCCCAGTGCCGTACACTGAGTCCTGTTCTTTCATAAAGCATATCTTTAAATAACCTAGAATGGTAATTCCAGGAAGAACATAGCCTCAGCAACTATTTTTCTTCGTGTGGAACCCCAAACAAACCAGGACATTGGCTTATTCATATCTATTTTTAAGCACAATTCCTACTAGTTAAATCCTTTTCATATGACTGTTATCTTCAAGCTGTGGCAATAATGACTTTTACTTACATTGGTGGCCTATTTAACATTTCAATGTTTGTCAGAAAGCTCTCGAAACAAGAGAGACATTGTGGATAAAATTCTAGGTTCCCCAAAGTGGTTATTCAGACTGCCTTCCATACAGAATCTGTGCTATATGACATGCTGATTCCTGAAGTTATGTATTAGCATATTTAAAGCTATGCATCCAACATACAACTCCTGTATACATGGCATGCAGGTGCATTTATGTTTTACTGTATTTACAGGGGTCCCCTTCAGTTTGCTGACATTCCAGAATGCCGACAACCATATGGGCGACACCATATGGTCGACATTCAGAATGCCTTCAATGCAGAACTGGCATCTCACCATTCCTGCACTGTAGTGTGATCTCAGAGTTGGTATATTAAAGTTACGGGGGGCAGAGCCCCCACGGGAGGTGCAGGGGAGGGAGTAGCCCCCCCTGCTAATTGTTGAAAGAAAATTTTATTTTCCTTTTCTATGGACCTCTCACAATGTTGGCATTCTGAATGTCGATCATATGGTGTCGGCCATATGGTTGTTGGCATTCTGGAATGTCGGCGTTGTGTAGGGGATCCATTTAAAGTTATATATCTGATATAAGACATCCTATATTTTTGGCATGCAGAAGCAGATTCCTATAGTTATGCATTAGGATATTTAAAGCTATATCCCTCATATAGTACATTGCCCTATACATATGTATTTTTTAATATATATACACACACACACACACACACACACACACATATATATATGACATTAGGAAAGAATGAAAAAAAAATGTTGAAATGCACAACAGCGAATGTACTATAGTATTCGCTGTTATGAATTTCAACATTTTAATGCAGATTGCACTATAGTGGGGATTGGGAAATATACCCTTTCCCTTACTGTAGTGTGATCTCAGAATTTGTATATATAAGTAGCAGGGGGTCTGGGGGGATGCAGACCCCCACATGTGGGGTGCAAGGGGGCTTGGCCTAAAAACATTCCTTGCTGTGTGTAGTAGAGTAGTAAAACTTGTGGAAGTGTGGAGAATGTTTGAAAAATGTCGAAATCGACATTCTCCACTTCTGCATTTGACATTTGTGTCAGTCGTTTTTCCTTTTTTTTCACTTGTGACATATATGCAATGTGTGTGTGTGTGTGTGTGTGTGTGTGTGTGTGTGTGTGTGTGTGTTTGTGTGTGCGTGTGTTTATTTATAGATTTATTTGCGTGTGTGATAAATACAAATAGATATTGCTAGACATGTACATATGTAAAGTATTACATTTCACTGATTATTTTAAATCAAACATAAGTCTATATTGAGCGTGTCATGGGCTTTTTACATTGAATTTGAACCTTTATTCATATCAGTAAATATTTCAACAAATGTGACTTTTTGTGATCAACTCTTGAACTATTCTAAGCACACCATATGCTTTTTACATAAAATAAGACCTTATATAATGAGCTCCATTTGTGCAGAAGGATAAAGACCTGACTACAACCCAGGCATCTCATCTTTGATTAGTAATGTGACCATCTGTTGGAGCTTGTGAGGGTAGGGCAGGTATGCCTAAGCTTGAGGAGATGGGGACGGAATAGGGCCATCCTATGCTGCAGACCCCCAGAAGAGGAGCAACAAGTTTTCAAGATAGTACTAGGGTATATGTTTGGGTCACTAAGCCATGAACATTGCAAGTATCCTCAGCATATACATGATAATATGCATGTACATGAGGATGTACACTATCTTCTGTGGTGATGTGGATCACATGTCCCTCACCTGAGGTAAGAGGCTAGGACTTAAAAATAAAACATGCTCTCATTCAGCCTGTGAGTGCACAAGAAACCACTATGGCTGCTTGGATGTCACCCCCTTTGCAACTGATGGTGGCTTGATAGTTGACAGGTATGGGGAACAAAAAGCATCGAAAACAAGGTTCCATGTACAAATTCAAAAGACATTTTAAGAAATCCATAAATGTGGGAAAATAAACTGATAAGACTGAGCCTGCTTGCCTCTCTCCCATTAGGAAGGATTGAGATGCCCAGAGTACTGGATCTGCTAAGAATTCTTAATTGAGTCTAAAGATCAGTGAAGTCACTTGATTTCAAAGGGCAGTGATGATTGAGGTGACACCGCTTGACGGTTAGGGAGACATGCTCTCAGAGATACACACTGCATGTAAACCACTTGGGCTTTATTGGACATACCCATAGGAGAAGCATTATGGCATCCTCTGCAGATGACAACACTATTCCTGGTCCTGGACTCTAATTCTTAGTAGAGCCATAGGGCTCTAACCTCTGTGAGAACAACTGGCCAAAAGGGCATGTGTGAGGGAGGGTTGTTGTTGTCAGGGTTTGGGAGCTAAAGTAAAGTGAAAAAAATACTAAATTTCAGAATCAGCTCATGATCTATTACTCTGAACATATGTTTCTCTTTTTCGGTGAATTTTTGCTGCACTAGATCCTTTTCAACAATACAATGTGTGGAATTTCTCTTTGGAGCTCTTGGCTATCATGGCTCTCACAGTTTCTATCTTCTTTTGACAATAGTGGCTGTGACATTTCTTTTTGCTCTTATTCTCAAGACTTCAGTGTATTTACCTTAAACAGATGTATGCAATTTCTCCTGCATAGCTTCCCATCTTCTCATGAATAACAGAGGACCTATGTTTGACTCCTTGATCAACAGTATGTGAAACTTGTCATGGCTTATTAACTTACTTTGTCTATACCTTCCAATTCAGGCTGTCTTTTTGAGCTTTTATCATAACACTATTTCTGTTTCTGCTGAGTTCTTTCTAAAATTTCCTTTACTTTGTGATTTAAATCATCAGTAATACAGCCAACATAGGTAATTTGACTTTCAAACTTCTACACATGAACAAATGAGCTGGTGAGAGTTCCAGCAATGGAGCATCCCTATCTTCCAAAACTCCTAGTTATGTTCAAATATTTGGAGTTCCTTACTTTTTTGTGGATCTTTGTCAGATATGACATCAGATATTCACTGTCTTGAGATTATAGACATCAATGTCCTAATCACATTTATTGTGTTTGTCAATCTGAATATTTCTGGAAACTTGGAATAATAGTCTGTATGTATGTGGTTCAAGGTGTCTTTGAATTAGAACAACTCAGTGTCCATTCTGCTCTAGGCTTGACTTGTTACTGGGTATGCAAGCATCCCTTCAGTTGGATTGTTGTTATGGTATGTATTGCATATGACACAAATCTGTACTACTTGCTCTGTTTTGGGTCAAAATCCCTAGCAATATATATCTAGTGGTTTTTCTTTGCCCTTTACTCTTACAGATGTGACTCATATATTCTCTCGGGAATTTGCCTTTTTACTTGAGTACTATTGTTTTGTTAGCTTTGAACACTTAAGCCCTGGACACAACTTTATTTCTTCCATGAAAGAAAACCAAAACAGGACTTCTTAGTTTACTAATAAATTTTGCTCAAGTGAGACTCTCAGTGTAACTTCTTTCAATAAAGTCAGTATCTGTACTTGCCAGGAATCATTCTACTTATTTTCTTCATTGCTAACTGCGGTATTACCCAAATAATGTCTAGTTCTTCCCTTAATATTTCTTTATTCTCCTTTAAATATGCAGTACTCAGTATATCTTTTATATGTAGTCCCTTATCTGGTCTGTATTACATTATTAAAGCATAGTTGAGTGAATTAAGTACATTCTGTGCAATATCAGAGGTGCTCTGTATAAAGACATTCTGTATAGGCTTTGCAAAGGTTTGAAGTCTATTTTCACCTGAATAGCCATAACTATTTAATTGATCACATGCATACAATTATTGCTAACAGATAATTTACTGTCTGATTGCATCTCTTCAGTCCTTCTGTGAATATTTTGACTTATATGCAGCTGGCCTGTTCTCTTGTATGACGCCAGCTCTTTCTTTCTGACAGGCAAATATTTACAACACATCTAGCATACACAATTTAATGCTGGTGCATATATAACTAGTTTATTGAGTGTTTCAAAACTTTGCCTGTTTATATCTCCATTCCCAAGCTATTGATTCCTTTTTTCTTAGGGGCGTAGTTATCTCTACTATGTTACGTGCAAACGCTGTAAGATACTGCATATTTTTTTGAAACTTCTGCAATAACTGCTGGTCTTCAACATTTGGACAATTGTTCTTTTTTAGCAAAAGGCTCCAGCACTTCCTACTTTAGAATATGGTCCATGTTGTTCTAAAATGTCACCATTATTTTACATTTACTCTAATTCAACTTGACATTGTGCTGCCTTAATCTTTTTAGCATATTTATCAGTTTCTTGTGATGATGTTCTTATGTCATACCTCACATTAATATTTTATCTGTTATATCTTTCAAGCTTTTAGTTACTTACACCAAAGCTGTTTTGAAGCACATCTGTTAATAATGAAATACTAAATGGAAATCTAAAAAAATCTGTACTTTCCTTGTGGTATATTAAGGGTGCACTGTTTGGAGCTTTCTTCATCTAGCTTTATCTGACAAAATCCCTGTTTGCATCGAGTACAGAAAAGAATGCATTCGGTATTGCTAAGAACACGTTTTCTTCTGTAAGTAATAGGTGGGGTCCTGTTTTAATCACTTTAGCTAGATATAGAAGATTCATATAAATTAAAATCTTGTTTTACCTTACAAGAATACCGTGCTATCCATCTATTTTTTTCATGTAATTATTTCTTAATGACACAAACGCTTTTCATTTGTTTCAATTCCCAGTGTATTATACTCTGAGAGTATGTGTTACTGTTATTGCATTAGGATTTATCTGGTTGTGATTGTCTCACAGGAAGCTTCATAAGCCTCTAAAAAAATCAGCGTACTCAAGCTGAAGTTTATTAAAGTGATTTAGAACTTAGCACTATACAGTAGATAATAAAACATCCACGTTACAGTGGATAATAAACCATCCAAGTAAACTATCATAACAACAAGTAAAGTTACATAGGTTACCATTTTATGGGCCTGCATGGCATTCAAGATGCCTCTTTGACTGGAGGAACTGGATGGTGCTTGAGGAAATTGGGTCTCTCAATTGTTAGTTCTCTGTATAATGTATAATAATAAAAGTTATTTTTTCAGATTAACATAAGATAGTTTAACATGGAAGCTTTTAATTCTAATGTGTAGAGGTCCTGATACTTAATGAGTTGCAGAAACAATTAGAAACATTGGCTGAAATTTTGATTATAGAGGAGGATATGCCTAACAATGATAATCAAGACTAAAGTCAATCACCACAGCAATAATGATGATAAAAAAGTTAATTCAGCTAAATGCTAACAAAATGACCAGAATGTTGGATAGAGTTAAACTTGATTTTGTCACATTTCTGACCCTGAAAGGGTACATACAAAGGTTACAAATGCTTGGTTCGGGTGTTGCTTGGTGTTGAGGATGCTAAGTGTTAGCATGCCCAACAAATCACTGTGATGTATATCAAATGATAGATGGTTGAAGTAACAAATAGTATGAATGAGTTGGACAATCATGCAAGGAAGGTTGATTCAGCAAGTTTTTGTGGAGGTTAAGACATGTAGAAGTAACTTAAGTCTGACCAAAGTTTGGGATTTGCAAACTTGCCATTGGAAACTGAGAAAGTATGCAGTTTGCCTTTAACAGTTTCAGGCAGAGATCTCATGACAAACCCAGGCACACTTTATGATTGTATATGGAATGGAATAGGGTTTTGGCAGGGTTGGCAGCCACAAGGGAAGATTCTGGTAGTGGGTCATGATTACTTAGATGTTTAGCATTTCAGCAAAGACTGCTGTTTCGTGATGCTATAAAGGAGAGTACGAAGCATATATTGAAGTTTATTTTGACTTTTGAATTGATGAATGTGTTTTCAAGGGAAAGTATACTGACATTTTACTAATGCTGATAATGTTAATGCTGAGGGAGTTGCCTGAGTATCCATTCATGATGTAATGAATAGTGAGCATAAAGGGACTTGTAAATCCAAGTGACTCTGTGAGTTCAATGGAGAACAAAAAGGAATGGTATGTGTTAGATGACTTAGATGAAAAAAAGAGAGTGTTTGTGTGTAACACTGGGACAGTTTCTATGTAATAATGAAAAGGGAGAGAGAAGCTGTATGATGATTTTCAATGCTTTTTGACTGTGAATTATCATGAACAATTGTGCTGTATATTTAAAACATTTATATATTTATTTTCTTATTTCTAGATTGTTGTTTAGATGACTGCTCATTGTTGATAAATGATATTTGGTTACAGAATTATTTGGAGATATACTTATGGGAGTAGACCCTGGGCTGTATTTATAACTACTTAAACTGAAATATAAGGAAATTAAGAAGAGGCCTCCATTCATTTATTTACTTTCTATATAATTTCACTTACTGTAAGAAAGCTGATATATTTTATATTTGGCAACCATACTGACAATCTATTTAATTTAGATAAGTTAGCTGGAATGAATAAAACAAGAGGGCTGCAGAATGTGATGATTTTATTTTATTTTTAATTTGTTCAAACAGGAATGATGAAAGTATCCAAAAAGACTGGTTCTTTCTATACCTAACACAATTTGTTTGAGCGCAAGCTGACCTGGGTACGGCAAAGCTATTTGTTCACTGTGCCTTGGTAACTGCCGAAAGCTTTTATATAATTATGCTTGATTGTTATAGATATTAACCAGTTATGCAGTGTCACTTTACAGGATTTTTTATAATCAAACATGGATGCATTCCATGTTAAGCTTGAAACTTGACAGTCTACAGTCTATTTCTTTCACTGCAGGAATGATACTGAAAATGAACAATTATATTTAACCTTAATGTGCATTGGCTAAGTAGATGGATGACCAATATGATTATAATGATAAGTGCAATTATTTAAGATGATTCAACAGGCAATGTTTGCAACCAAATGTGTATCCATTCATTGCCACATTTACAATTAGTTATTCTACTGTATCCTGTGCATTCACTGCAGAAATATTATTGAATGATGAATAAGGGTATTTAATATGACTCCATGTTGTCACAGTGGGTGGAAAAAGAAATTTTTACAGTGGGATTATAATGAATAATAGCAATACTGAATGCATTACTTATATGGAAATTGATACAGCTTAGTATATTAGTATTGTGTTATAGAGAAATGATGGATATAGGGTTTAATTAATTTATTAAATGTATCTGTTTAAAGACAGGCAACAAAAGTGGAGGTGAGATTATACAAAGGGTATTGATATATGGGATATGGTGATGGAAACTGGGAATGCATCTTGTGCAAGGATGATGGAAGAAATATAAAAGAGTACAGAGCATAGCTCTAGGTGATTTGGTCATGTTGACTACTGTCACCAAATGGGCAAGGGTATTTGCCGGTGATAAGTGGGTTGAGGACCCAACCTACTCCAATCTATGCTAGGAGCCCATGCTACTGGGGGGAGGGTTGCATGTGTCACTGTTGACCATTGTGTGCCTGCCATAAAGCCCAGCAGCCTGGGGTCAATAAGCTTATTGGCCTGATGGTGTCCAGTTGCCCAACTTGGGTTACCTGGGATAGCTCTGTCAGGTGAAAGTTGGACATAAAACCAATCAACCTGCCAAACATTAACTAAGAATTGCTGCACTCATTGTAGGTTCACTGATAGGATATAGCTTGGAAGCGGATGACATGATGATAAGGAAGAGGCTGGACATCCTATGGATCCAGGAGACAAAATGGAAGGACAGTTCAGCAAAGCCAATTGGCTTGGGATCCAGAGTCTACTAATCATGAGGAGGACAGGTGACAAATGGTGTGGAAATCATGGTGAGAGACAGATTACAGAAGACAGTGAAAGATGTCATCAGAATTAGTGAATCATGGTAATAGGACTCCAGCGTAATGGTAGGGTAGTATTCATAATTTCAGCCTATGCCCCAGAGCAGGAAGTGATAGTGAGGAAAAGAGTGCATTCATACAGCAGTTTCAGGACCTACTATATAAAGCAGGACAACATGAATTGGTGATGATAATGAGTTACTTGAATGCACTTAGGACAGACAGAACTGGATATGATGACTGCCTGGATTCACATGTTTTGGACAACAGCAATAAAGATGGAGAGGCCATTCTAGACTTCTGTCTGGCAAATGGCTTGATGGTGACCAACATGTGGTTCAGAAAGAGAGACAGTCATAAAATCACATACAGGAGTGGGCAACATGCAACTCAGGTAGACTTCCACCTAGTAAGGAAAGGGCACTGGGGTAGAATCAGCAATTGCAAAATCATCCTCAGTGAAACAGTCGTCCCACAGCATAAACCACTGGTTGTTGCAATCAGCTGCAAGAACTGGTCAGAAAAGGCTCTACGGTCAACAGAGACCAGGCTGAAGACCTGGAAGTTGATTGGAGAGAAAGTACAACATTTCAAGGAATTGCTCAGGGTTCTAGTGCCTCAAGAAGAAGAGGTAATAGGTGGAATTGTAGAAGGATGGCAGCATCTCAAAACAGGATGTGCAAGGACTATAGAGCTGATATGTGGCTGAGCCAGGTTTGGAAATAAGGTACATAAGGAAAGCTGGTGGTGGAATGCAGAAGCACATGAGGTCATCAAAAAAAGGAGTGCAGGAAAAGTGAGAGATTGAAAAGACTGACCAGGCAAGGAAAAATACTTGCTGGCTAGCAAAGATAAAGAAACCAGTGTGTGTAAAACAAGGACCAAGAAGAACTGAAAACCAAAACAAGTCCTAGTAGTGGTGTAGGTTATATAATAAAGTCCAAGCTGGGACAAAACAATAAAAACACTCAAGACTGTCAAGAGCTTTCATCCTTCTAATCAGGACTTCTTCAGAACCATTTGAAATCAATTGTCACATGATTAAATGCTCATTTTAAAATCAGTGATCCAATCAAACAAACAACTTAGAGGACAAATAAACTTTGCCAAAGCCAAAATTGAGGTAAATTTGGCCTCCCAAGCCAAGGACAACCACAAGGTATTCTTTAGCTATGTCTGAAACCTCAAAGGTAATACACAATTGTGTGCAGAGCTGTTGTAACTGGAGCCACCTATACTAAGCCAGAAGATATAACAAACCTACTGGCTGACAAATTCAACTCCAACTTTACCCCTCTCTCCCCTCAACCTTTCCTCAGCAAATACCATCAAATATAACTCCCCCTGCTATCACTAGGGAACCAATTCTTAATGCTTTCTCTAAGGCCAAAAACACTGCATCAGTGGGCCCAGACAGTATCCCAGAATGCCTTCTAAATAGTATGAAACATGATCTATCAGGCCCTCTGGAATTGCTATTTAACTGTAGCCTCCAATCAGGCTTCATGCCTAATGAATGGAGAACAGCAACAGTCATCCCTCTGCAAAAAGGTGGGCCATCTACAGACCCTGGAAACTAAAGATCCATAAGTCTCACAAGTCTTATGTGCAAAACCATGGAAAGAATTATAATGGAAATGATCAGTATTGATATATCAATACAGGTTTCATCAAGGGCAGATCATGCCTACTCAACCTGGTGGACTTCTTTGATAAGGTCACCAAAGCAATGGATAAGGGCAAAATGGTTCATATGACCCACCTTGATCTGGTCAAGGCATTTGACACAATACCCCACTCAGGCATTAGTGACAAATCAAGAGGTTAAGTACAAACCTGTATGTCACCTAGTGGATAGACAACTGCCTCATGGACAGGACCCAGGAAGTTAGAACTGGGGAGCCCACCTCTAAAAGGGTCTATATTATGTAGCCAAAATGCAGTTCTGGTGAACACCTATCCACTGACACCTAATCAGTGAAACAATTCACTGAATTTAATAAGGGCAAGGAAATACTTGCCAGCAGCGCAACATACCAATATCTACATGAAATCGAACCCACCTAACTGGATGGCTTTGCCCCCCACTCCCCCTATGTGAGGGACTTTGCCCCTCCGAGCTATATATATCAACTCCGAGATTGCACTACAGTGGAGAAAAGGGAAAAGTTCTGTTGATGGCCAACTATGCCTTTGCCCTTATTACATTCAGACAATTGCTTAGCTGATTAGGTGTCAATGGATACATGTTCGCCGGAATTGCATTTCGGCGACGTAATATAGACTCCTCTAGAAAAAGGCCAGTCACAAGTGGAGCCCCACAGGGATTGGTCCTTGGACCACTCCTTTTTGGCATTTACTTCTCTGAAGTCAAGGACCAATGTCAATGATCTCTGGATGACTAAATTTGCAGATGATTGCAAATTAGGAAACAAGTGGTGTCACAGCCATGGACTAACTAAATGCCAAGAAATGCATAATAGTATCCTTTGGGAAGTCATCCACCCCTGGTAACTATCATATTGACAACACACCCATTAGGGGTAACCCAGTAGTCAGGGACTTAGGGACACACATAGAAAGTAATCTAGCCTTTGACCATCATGTGTCTACAGTAGTGAGTAAATCATTCTATGTTGTGCAACTTACAAACAAAGGTATGGCATCTAGGTCTAAGGATGTCATTGTTCCACTGTATTCAGCATTCATCAGATCTATCATTGAGTACAATGCCTCCTTTGGTGTGTACCTAACCAGGCATATCCAAAAAATGGAACATCCACAGAGGTTCCTCACTAAAAGAATACAGGGTGTAAGTAAAATGTCATATGCAGACTGCCTCAAGGCCCTATCCATGTATTCTGCCTCCTACAGGCTGTTGAGGGGAGACCTATACCTGGTATACAGAGTATTGTCAGACCCCACTCTGATGGACCTCCTGCATATCCTCTGATGGACTTCCTGCATATCCACAAAACAAACAACACCAGAATTAGACTTACCCACTCTAAAGACTTAAACCTTGCCTGTGATATAAATAGGACCAGCTGGAGAGACAGGTATGTATCCCAGAGACTACCCCATCTCTAGAACAGGCTCCCCATCCATGTGAAGCAGATTTCCTCCCTAACCAAATTCAAGTGTAACTTGAACAACTGGACGGGGAACAGAAAATTCATCCCTGGCTTGGCACCTATGCCTGTAATGGACACATGCAATCTGTAAATGGTTCACCTCCCAGGCCCCTTCGTATAAATGTTTCATCTCCCAAGTCTCTGATTGCACTTATCAAGGATAACAGAGATTTTGGATGCATGGCTAGGCTTAAAAAGGCCCTTGCAGTCATTAGCCTAGTATACACCTATGAACCTATGAAATCAGACAAAGCTGTGAATAGAGATAGAAGAAAAAATAGAGGAACAGGTAAACAACTTCATATGTCTGGAAGGGGTGGTTGAGGAGAAGGGAAGTCAGAATGAGGAGGTCAAAGCTAGAATTAGAGGGGTTGGAGCCAACTGCAGAGAGTGTCAGGTGTAGAATATGTCAGAAGAATGCCAAAGAATCTGAAAAGTAAGATATACAAAACAGTGGTGGAAGCGGTACTAATGTATGGTACAGAAACCTGGGGAGTCAAGGCAGAGGAGATGAGAAAGTTAGAGGTGATGGAGATGAAGTGCCTGAAAAGTGTGGTATGATGCACACTGTGTGACAGATGAAAAAATGAGGGCATAAGAGCAGAAACCAAAGTCACTCCAATTGCAGAAAAGCTCAAAGAGAATAGAATATGGTGGTTGGGGCACATGTGCAGAAAAGCAGAAGACAATCTGGGGAAGAAGATTTGTGACAGACAGGAACAAGGCAAGAGGAAATAAGGGTGTCCAGCAAATAGATGGATGGATTGTATGAAAGAAAACCTACAACAGTCAGGCATGATTGTTGAAGAGGGTAGGAGAGTGGCAGTAAACAGAGAGAGATGGCAACAGTTGACATGACCTCCCCAACCCCATGTAGAAAATGGGAAGAAGGGGGTTGATGATGATGATGACAAAAGAGCATAATGGAGATGGATAGAGGCCAGGTTGTAAATATTACCTTTAACCATCAAAACTTTTGAGAGAAGATGATAAGGACGTGAAAATTACTACTGTTTGATTAATCTTAAGCATATCAATGCAGTAAATAAATTATTATACTAGATTACCTAATGTGGTTTTCTGAAGGGCAAACTTGACACAGTGCTTGATGATTGAAATGGCATGATAGACTGGTACATGGAATACATAAGAATAATGTGAGATTGAAGGGTGACTGGAATGTAAATGATAAACGTGGCTTCACTCAATGTTTCATTAAAGAAAGCTATTTAATTACATAGTGGGGCCATGTATGCATCATATGGAGTTAAGCAAGAGGAATGGTGGCATATTTAAAAGGGAAATATCAAATAAGGCAAGGGAGCAGTGGAGGATATGGGGAAGTGTTTTCAGAATTATAATGCCTAAGGGAAATATGTCAAGCATGTTTGTCTGTACTACTGAAAGAGGGCTTGGAAGATGTGGGATAGCAGTACCTGCTGTACTCATGTATCACAAGGAAAAGCATTACGTTTTAAGAGGAAGGTGGGCAAAGATATATATATATATATATACATTAATTAGTAAAACATAATCACTAATATAGCTATGTCAGCAAGTGAGAATAGAGAATCTGCGTGATAGAGTAGTGCAAGATATATTTTCTTGTTTTGGCAAGATGTTCTCATTTAATGTGCAGTAGGAGTAATAATTTGATAATATGATATAAACTTAATTCATAACTATATGTTTATGTGGATGGCATAAAGTTAGTATGTGAGTATGAAAAGTATGATTTTGTGTAGAAGCCCAAAGAGGAAACCCTGCTAAAGGCACATACAGTCGATATAATGCTGTATATAATAACAGTACCAAAGCAAGAAGAAATAGTGCTAGCAAACAACTCATTTCCTGTTTCTTCTCAGCAGCATACAAGTTCTCTTGAACACATTTTTCTTTCCTTTTATACATCATTGCAAACTGGCTCACTGTATCACAGTTTCTACAAATCTGAGTAAAGACAGGAAATAACACATTCTCAATTTCTTTTTTCCTTTATTTTTTGCATTTTTATTTGACTAACATTTTAACATACACAAATCAGTTTCATTTGTTTGTTTTAACTATGTGCTTATAATTTCACTTAAGTTCAGGTTTGATTTTCTTAAAAGCCTTCCCCTTGTTGACTTTTTGTTATGCCACAAACTGTATTGTCTCTTATAAACAATAGAGCAAACACCAAGTCAAGAACCAAACTCGATCACAAAAACATCAAATGTCCAAAGCAAGAAGGAAGGAAACCAAATCTAGGACGAATATAATTCCATTTAATAATCCATTCGTTCTGGTACCTCGGCAATTCGCCTTCAGTGGAACAATATTTGAATGTACTACATCCTATATATATAGTAACATTTCCTTCCTTCTTGCTTTGGACATTTGATGTTTTTTGTGATCTCTTATAAACAAAACAACTGATTAAGTCCATAGTTTTAACTCAGTTTTGTAGCTCATAAAAAGTAACCATAGTACCTGTAGGGTATTGTGGCTTTAAAATTAACAAATGGCAAATCAATGTCAAATTCTTTATATGCTCAAAATAATTTCTGAACTTCTCTCTAATTGCTGCTGTTTTGTGTTTCTCCTCTTTGAGAATTAAAAACATTAAATATCTTCAAGGTTTCTTCTCCCTATACAAATATAAATCTGAAACTCCATACCTTTTCAGGTTTCTCAGCTATTCTGTTGATAGCAAAAAATAAATCAGATTTCCAGACCCAGACCTTCCTATCTTCTGCTAAACTGCCTTGCAGTGAGAGAGCTCATGGTGTTTGCAATATGAGAATTTTTATAACTGCACATTACATATACAAACTGCACATTATTATATACTTCCAAAGGTATAGTTTCTTCAAAACAAATATACTTATTCACTTCTGCAAATATATTTCTACACTGCTACAGATACATTGGTCTACTCTGTTACAGTATTAACAAAAATATTTGTCAGAATGCTATATAAACAGCACTGACACTGTGGATAAACTTCCCCTTTGTGGAGTAGTGTCAAAAATGTTATCAGTATGAAGAAAAACAGTGTGCATTGTCAACCCTTCATCATGTGCTGAATTACCTCTTTAAATAATGTATATTTCCCCATAATAAACCTATGTTGTTCTACATCTAATAGAATTACATAATTTTAACCATTTTAAATAAACTTCATTATAACTCTCACTGTGATTTTATCTAGAATACTAATGGGGTTATTGGCTCAAAATTTGTTTGTGTTTAATGTGAACACCATTGTGAGATGTCACTACTATAACTTGTTCCCATAGGTAAGGGACATGTCCAAATGATAACAATGTTTATCATGCTTGTTAGACTCTTACATAGACACCTCCCCATTATCACTGTTGCTACCAGATGAATTTCATTGCTTATTGTGAAGTTTGCACATTTTTTTTCTGCAAGCACTTTCATTATAGCTTGTTGATGGGTAGTCATTTCATTGTTTATTTGTAATATATTATAGCTTATATTCAGAAATTTTTCTCTTTCAGTTTTCTGACATAATTGGGAATACCTTATTATTGCTTCCTACCTTTAAGGAAAAGTAAAATTATAGTTACAGCAAGAAGAATTGATAACATTGATAAGAGTTAGTCACATATCTTTGAATTTATTTCTGCTCAATTTCTGAGTTGTTTGGCTTCTGCTACATACCTACAATCAACTGCATTACTAGCTGAGTTAAGTACAAACTTGCAGTGTTAAAGATTATACTGCATTTTATTTTATTTTTCTGTGTATTTAATTGTTTCATTGGTCTGTGTCTCTCTCTGTAGTTATTTATTTTTCTATTTAATTGTTTCATAGAATACTCTGGTCTCTCTCTGTCTCTGCAGTTAGTTTCCTGCCTGCCCTCCCTATTCTTGTTGTGTTATTAATCTTGGTGGCTTTGGAACTGCCCGCTCCTCCTGTAAATTTGTGTTTGTACACTCTTCCTGGGTCTATCTCATTTGCTCACTCAACTGAGTACAGTGAGATTATATTTTGACTTCAGACACTCCTACCAGTCCCATCTGTTCAGCTCTATCCCAGCTCTATTCCAGTCTAGTGTCACTAGCTCATTCTACCTAATACAGACAGAACATTTGTGAAGGGCAAGCCACTTAGGTCCTTACTTTTGAATTATCTTCTGTTTCTCCTTTCTCCCTTTCTACTTCCCCAAAAAAAAAAAATTCTAAGCTTGATTCCTGCCTTTCCTGTAACTAGTCTAGTCCAGATACAGATTTGCTGTATCCAGGACTGTTTGTAAACTTCTGAGCCCCCCAATCCATTCTGTGTTGGAGGGAAGTCTTCTAGCTTATCAGTGGGAGTGGTAAGCACTAGGGTGCCTATCTACCACAAGAGTGGTTTCTGGCCCAGAAATTGTAGTTTATTGGCCGTTTAGGCAGTTTTTCCATCTCTTTCAACTTTCTGGTTTAAAAGCCCATGCTTGCTCTTGTTTCCCACCTTTCCTGTAACTAGTCTAGTCCAGATACAGATTTGCTGTATTCAGGACTGTTTGTAAGCTTCTGAGCCGCCAAGCCTTTCTGTATTGGAGGGAAGCATTCTAGCTTATCATTGGGAGTGGTAAGCACTAGGTAGCCTGTCTACCACAAGATCCAGGTACAGATTCTTAGTTTTAGCACTTGAATTTGCTTATTCGTGCTCAGCACTTGTTCAGAACTTGTTGCTAGCAATAAATAAGCTACAAATTACTACAGCACTCAACCTTCCTCTTTACCTAGAGGAAAACAGTTTTTGTACTTTCCTCACTTGCTTAGAGAAAAACGGCTCTTATACTCACTTTCCTCACTTGTCTAGAGGAAAGTAGTTTTTTATTCAGGCATGTCCAATGGTCAGCTTACAGTGTTCTCTCCTGTCTATCTGATGAATCTGGGCATCTTGAGGCAATGTAGCAATTGCTTCATGTATACAGACAGCCCTGTCCTCCTACCACCCAACATCACAACCTGTGAGAGATGCACTTATCTAGCCAAACTGGAGGTAAAGCTCTCTCCAATCAAGACTGCACTTGACAGTCAAGAGGAGAAGGTAAACACTTGCACCACACCACACTCATCACATAGCCCTGCTAAACCTACACCACCAAAATCCACACATAGAAACACAAAAACATTTGCAGAGGCTCTCAGTAATAATATGCTTAAGCAACAGAGACCTCCAAAGCAGAAACGCAAACAACCTCCAGCCCCCAACACAACCCAAATGACACATAGCCCACAGACTTAGTGTGCCAATAAACCACAGCCCATAAGGCAAACCAATGTACCCAACACGCTAGTCATAGGTGACTCTATTGTCAGGCACACTGATGTCCTACTCACCAGGCTAAACAAGAAGGTTACTGTCAACTGCTTGTCGGGTGCCGGGATCCGCCACATAACCCATGCACTCAGGTCACTCTACAACAAATACAAATATGACTCTGTCATTGTCCATGTTGGTGTGAACGAACTGAGACGTATCTCCCTGGACTACATGGAAAGAGACATGGAAGAGCTCTCTGATCTTGTAGCCCAGGCAGGTATGACCCTAGCCCTGAGTAGCTTCTTGCCATCACCCAGAATTATATTGCAGTACAAGGACAAAATGATTGACTTCAACAATTGGCTAAGCTTCTGGTGTCATTCTAAGGAGATCCACTATCTCTCTGCCTGGGATGACATGGTCGACAGACCACAATGCTTTGCCAGAGATGACCTGCACCTGTCGCCCCTGGGATTCCGGATACTGGCTAAGGTTTTTGCCGCCCCTATAGTGCCTTTTTTAGGCAAGGTTCAAATGACAAATTCACCACTGTAACAGGAACAGGCAAGCAAAAACTGAGGGTAATGTTACTCAATGCTAGAAGTCTAAATCTCAAAATGCACTCACTCGAGTCACTCCTTAAAATGGACAACATTGATATCTGTGCAGTGACTGAGACCTAGTTCAAAGCTCTAGAGAGCACCCCTGCATTACCAGGCTATAACTCATGCCACACTTTTTGGCCATCTAACCTGAACCAGAACACCAAATTCAGAGGTGTGTCCATATTCATTAAGGATATCCACACCTTCAGGGTAGTTGCACAGCATAATGCATCCGAGGTTATCCAAGTGCAACTAACTCTGGGCAAAACTGCAATCCAAATTGTAACTTGCTACAGATCCCCCACCATGCCTCAGGATTCCCACTCCTCTTTTCTTGATGTACTGGAAAATATTAGGGTTCAACTAAACACCCTAATAATGGACAATTTCAACTACCCCACCATTAACTGGGAAAACTACTCATGTACCTACTCCTTCACTCAACGCTTTCTGGAATTCATAAATTCCAATGCCCTGGATTATCTTATCCACACCCCCACCAGGGGCAACAATATCCTAGACCTAGTCATTACTAACATGAGTGACCAGTGTTTCACACCTGAAATCAACTCCTCATTGGTCAGATCCGACCATAAGCTAATCACCCTAGATATCTGCATCCAGCCCCCACACACCATTAAGGAAACCATGGTAAAATTTTTCTCCAAAGCCAACTTCATGCTTCTTAATACAGAAGTGGCAAACTTCATGACACCCATGCAGATGGGCAGTACAGTTCTGACTGCTGAATCCTACACAAATGCACTATATAAGCACTTACACTAGTGCATGGATCATGCTATCCCAAACAGAACCAAGAGTCTATCCTCCAAAAAAAAGGAAGGCAATCTGGTGGTCCTCTGCCATAAACAAACTCTACAACAGAAGGAAGAAACTGTTGCAAAAGAGAGTAAAATCTCATGAGTGGAGGAGCTGCCTGGTCAGCCTCAGTAAGAAGCTGTGATCCCTTATAAGATCATCCAAAGCTAGCTACGAAAACAAAATCACCACTGATTCTAAGAGCAGCCACAAAGCATTCTATAGCTATGTCAAGAATCTCAATGGCAACACCCAGATCTGCTCTGAGTTACAGCACAACGGCATGAAAATTACAGAACCAACTGATATTGCCAACATCCTGGCAGATAGGTTCAGTGCTAACTTTAGCCCCCTCTCACCCCCTAAAGGGCCCATATCTATACAGGATGAATGCAGAGTCCCTGTAATCACATCTATGCAGGTAAAAGTTGCACTCTCTAAAACCAAAATCACAGCATCCATGGGACCGGACAACATCCCAGGCTGCATTTTACACAAACTTCAGAATGAACTGACTCCCCACCTAAGCACCATGTTCAATCATAGTCTCACGTCAGGCTTTGTGCCCACTGAATAGCACACAGCAGCAGTTATCCCACTTCAGAAAGGGGGAGCCACCACTGATCCCAGGAACTATTGCCCTCTTAGCCTGATGAGCCTGGTCTGCAAGGCCATGGAAGGTATCATCATGGAACTCATAAACAAAGACATTGATAACCTCCAAACTCTGGATCCCACCCAGTTTGGGTTTGTGAAAGGCAGATGATGCCTTCTGAACCTGATCGACTTCTTTGAGGTAGTCACCAAAGCCGTAGACAAGGGTAAGGTGGTTCACACAGCCTATCTTGACCTCGCCAAGGCTTTTGACACCATCCCCCATTCTGGAATTATAGCTAAACTCACTAAACTAGGTATAAATCCCTACATCACAAGATGGGTTGCCAACTGGCTCACTGACAGAACCCACACTGTAAAAGTTGCAGACTCCAAATCTGACTTCAAACCAGTGACGAGTGGAGTACCACAGGGTTCAGTCATGGGACCTGGCTTAGGTTCATAGGTTCATAGGTTGGTACTAGGCTATCAGCCCTAGGACCTATGCAAGCCTAGCCATAACAATTCCCTGAATATTTCTTCCCACAATATTTACTTCTCCAGGCCCCTGTCTAGCAGAGCGACTGACATGATCCCTGGGGTGAATTTCCTATCTCCCATCCAATCATCAAGGTTCCTTTTGAAGAGGGCCAATGAGGCGCTCTGCTTGATATGTATGGCAATCTATTCCAGAGTATGGGGAGTCTCTGGGTCAGGAACCTATCCCTCCAGCATGTTTTGTTCATTGTGATGACAAGGTTTAGATCCCTGGATCGTGTGACTCTGAGGGATTGGGATTTCTTTAAGTGGAGCATGTCCAACAGCTCAGGGTTTGACATGGCCTTGTATGCTAAGCAGAGATTGCCTCTGAGTAGACGATATGCCACAGAGTATAGCTGGAGTTTTTTTAGACGGTCAGTATATGGCATCTGCCTTAGGCCTGTGATTCTTTTAGTGAGGTATTTTTGTGGCCTTTCCAGCTGTTGCAGATGCCTTGTGAGGTACATACCAAATTTGGCATTATACTCTATAATGGGTCTAATGAGGGATGAGTACAGTATGACAATGACCTCCTTTTTACTGGATGAAAAGCCCTTAGTGATGAGGTGTGCCACATAGAAGGATTTCCTGACTGTTGTGGCAATGTGGTTATCGAAAGTGAGACCACTGTCCACCTGTGTCCCTAAGTCTCTCATCACACTTTCGGTGTTTAGTGTCCTGCCACCTATGTGGTAATTCATGGGTACATGTTTTATTCCAAAGGGGATAACTATACATTTCTTGGCATCAAGCTTGAGCCCATGGCTCTGGCACCAGGCATCTGTTTCTGTAAGGCCCTTTTGTAGAATATCCACATCATTTGGGGATTCAATAATGGCTCCCAGTTTGCAGTCATCTGGAAACTTTGTTAGCCAGAGTCCCTTAGTGTTGGCCTGTACTTCAGAGAAGTAGATGCCAAACAAGAGTGGTCCCAGGACTGAACCCTGAGGTACTCCACTTGTCACTTGTCTGGAGCTGGATTTGGAGTTGGCTACTTTTACTGTCTGGGTTCTGTCAGTAAGCCAGTTAGCAACCCATCGAGTGACGTAGGGATTTATGCTCAGCTTAGTAAGTTTATCTATGATTCCAGAGTGGGGGATGGTGTCAAAGGCCTTGGCGAGGTCCAGATAAGCTGTGTGGACTGCCTTACCCTCGTTCACAGCTCTGGAGACTGATTTGAAGAAGTCAATCAGATTCAGGAGACAAGATCGGCCCTTCACAAACCCAAACTGGGTTGGGTCCAGTGTTTGAAGGTTGCCAATGTCTTTGTTTATAAGTTCCATGATAATGCGTTCCATGCCCTTGCAAATCAGGCTTGTCAGACTGATGGGACGGTAGTTCCCAGGATCCAAGGTGGATCCTCCCTTGTGGAGCGGGATAACTGTAGCTGTGCGCCACTCAGTGGGCATGAAGCTTGAGGTGAGGCTATGATTAAACATGACACTTAGGTGAGGTGCCACTTCATTTTGTAGTTCATGTAGTACACAGCCTGGGATGTCATCTGGTCCCATAGATGCTGTGTTCTTAGCTTTGGAGAGTGCGGTTTCTACCTGTGTGGCCGTGATTATCGGAATTTGGCAATCTTTTGGTATTGAGATGGGCCCTTTAGGGGGTGAGAGTGGGGTGAAGTTGGCACTAAATCGATCTGCCAGGATATTGGCAATATCCTTGGGATCAGTATATTTAATGCCATTCTGTTGTAACTCAGAGCAGATCTGAGCATTTCCATTTAGATTCTTGACATAACTATAGAATGCCTTGTGGTTGTCTTTGGAATCTTTGGCAATTTTATTTTTGTAACTAGCTTTTGAGGATTTTATGAGGGATCTCAGCTTCTTACTGAGGCTGGTGAGGGAGTTTTTTGCATCCTGGGATTTTCCTCTTTTTTGCAACAGTTTCTTCCTTCTGTTGTATAGTTTGTTTATAACAGGGGACCACCAGATTGTATTCCTTTTTTTGGAGAAGAGCATCTTGGTTCTATTTGGGATGGCATGATTCATGCATGAGTGGATGTGCTTGTACAGTGCCTTAGTGTAGGAATCTGCAGTCGAACTTCCAGATCCCGTCTGCGTGGGTGTTGTGAAGTTTGTCACTTCTGACTTCAGTAACTTGAAGTTGGCTTTGGAGAAGTTTTTTAAGGAGGTTTCCTTACTGGGGGGTGGGGGTGGGATGTCGATGTCAAGGGTGATTTGCTTATGGTCAGACCTGACCAATGAGGGGGTGGCCACTGGTATGGAGCATCTATCTCCCATGATGGTAATGACCAGGTCTAGGATATTGGAGCCCCTGGTGGGGCAATGGATTAGTTGATCCAGGGCATTGGAATTTATGAATTCCAAGAACGGTTGGGAAAAGGAGTTGGTACCTGAGTAGTTTTCCCAATTAATGGCAGGGTAGTTGAAATCACCCAGTATTAGGGTGTTTGGTTGTATCTTAATATTTTCCAGTGTGTTTAGAAAGGTGTAGTGAGAATCTTGGGGCATCGTTGGGGATCTGTATCAAGCTACAATTTGGATTGCAGTCTTACCTAGTGTTAGTTGCACCTGGAGAATTTCAGATGCATTGTGTTGGGCAACTAGCCTGGAGGTGTGAATATCCTTGGTGAATACAGACACTCCTCCACCTTTAGTGTTTCGGTCCTGGTTTTGTGGCCGAAAAGTGTGGTAATAATTGTAGCCTGGTATTGCAGGGGTGCTCTCTGGAGCCTTGAACCAGGTCTCAGTTACTGCACAGATATCGATGTTCTCCATTTTTAGGAGTGCCTTGAGAGAGTGCATTTTGAGGTTTAGACTTCTAGCATTGAGTAGCATTACCTTCAGATTTTGCCTGCTTCTATCTGTTACAGTGGTGGTTTTATCCTTTGAACCTTGCCTAAAAAAGGCACTATAGGGGTGGCAAGAGCTTTAGCCAGTAACCTGAATCCCAGGGGTGACAGGTGCAGACCATCGTGGTTTGTCGATCATGTCTTTCCAGGCAGACAAATACTGGATCCCCTTTGAATGAGACCAGAAGCTTAGCCAATTGTTGAAGTCAATCATTTTGTCCTTATACTGTGGTATAATTCTGGGCGAAGGCTGGATGCTACTCAGGGCTAGGGTCATACCTGCCTGTGTCACATGATCCAAGAGCTCTTCCATATCTCTTTTCATGTAGTCCAGGGAGGTACGTCTCAAGTCATTCACTCCAGCATGGACAATGACAGATCGTATTTGTACTTGTTGTGGAGTGACTTGAGTGCATGCATTATGTGGCGGATCCTGGCACCCGACAGGCCGCTGACTGTAATTTTTTCCTTGTTCAGTCTGGTGAGTGGGACATCAGTGTGCCTGACTATAGAGTCACCTATGACTAAAGTGTTGGGTACATTGTCTTGTCTTAGGGGCTGTTGTTGGGAGGCACACTGGTGTTGTGAGCTATGTGTCACTTTGGTTGTGACTGGTGTTTGTTTGCATTTCGGCTTCGGAGGTCCTTGTTGCTTGGGCAGGTTAATGTTAAGGGCCTCCGCATATGTGGGTTTAGTGTTGCTATGTGTGGGTGTTGATGGTGTGGGTTTTGAAGGGCTATGAGTTGCTTGAGGTGTGATGCAGGTGTTAACCTTCTCCTCTTGACTGTCTAGCACAATCTTGGCCGGAGAGAGCTTTGCTTCCAGTTTGGCTATGTAAGTGCATCTCTTGCAGGTTGTAGTGTTGGGTGGTAGGAGGAGGAGATTGTATGTGTACATGAGGCAGTTGCCGCATTGCCCCAGTATGCCCAGATTCACCAGGTGGACAGGAGAAATCACCGGAAGCTGACCCTTGGACATGCCTGTTTAGGTGCTTTTAAGTAAAGTTTAAGAGCTGTTTTCCCTTACCTTTGCAAGGTACTTTGCAATTATAGGCTGTTTAGTGCCTATGATTAATTTCTCCTTATTGACAAGGAGAGCTGAGTGCTTGTATCTGTTTCAGGCTTCCTAGTGCTTTCCAGCAGGTTCTAGAGCAAGTGCTAGTCACAGGGGTTCAGATTTTAGTGCTACTACTGAGAAACCAGCTAGTTTTAAGGGAAAATTTGAAGAGCAGACTTTCTGGCACCTGGAATAGTTTAACTGTAGCCTTGCAGTGCTGCACGATGTGAAAAATGTGCAAACACATGTGTTTTTAAGCCAGAAAGTTGAAAGGGATAGAAATCAGCCCAAAAGGCTAATAAAATTACAATTTCAGAGCTGGAAACCACTCCTCTAGAATTAGATAGGCAGTACAATGCTCACCAGTCCCACTGGTAGGCAGTAGGACTTCCCTCTACCAATGCAAGGTCTGGATAGCTCTGAGCACAGAAAATAAAGTCCTGAGACAAGCAAAGCTTGGGATATGTACTGGCTAGAAAAGGTGGGAAACGAGCAAACAAGATAGTATTTTTTGTTTTTGTTGAAACAGGCTAAACAATGCAATAATAGAGTAAATAAACACAGAAAAGGCTAACACACTTGAGTGTGTAGTCCTAGACAGAAAATGCAATTAAAACTCTACAAAATTAGCAATTTAAAACTTTTTTAAATGAAGCAAGGCAAGTGCACAAGTGTTTGATATCTACTTCTCTGAAGTACAGGCTAACACAGAAGGCCTCTGCCTAACAAAGTTTGCAGATGACTGCAAACTAGGAGCCATATTTGAATCTCCAAATGATGTGGACATCCTACAGAAGGACCTCACTGAGACAGATGCCTGGTGTCAGAGGCATGGCCTCAAGCTCAATGCCAAAAAGTGCATTGTCATCCCCTTTGGTAAAAACTCTGTACCCATGAACTACCACATATACGGCAGTCTACTTAACGCCGAATGTGTGATAAGAGACCTTGGGACCCAGGTGGACAGTAGTCTCTCCTTTGATAATCACATCGTCACAGTAGTCAGGAAATCCTTTTATGTGGCACACCTCATCACAAAAGGGTTCTCATCCAGGAAAAAAGAGGTAATTATTCCCCTCTACTCAGCACTCATTAGACCCATTATAGAGTACAACGCCCCTTTTGGAATGTACCTCACAAGATATCTGCAGCAGCTGGAAAGGCCACAGAAGTACCTCACAAAGAGGATTACCGGCCTCAAGCAGATGCCCTACACTGACCGTCTCAAAAAACTCCAGCTTTACTCTGTAGCATATCACCTACTCCGAGGAGATCTCTGCCTAACATATAAAGTTATGTTAAACCCAGAGCCTTTGGACATGCTACACCTTAAGAAATCCCAATACCTCTGAGCTACATGCTCTAGGGACCTAAACCTTGTCACCACAATAAACAGGACATGCTGGTGGGATAGAATCCTGTCCCAGAGACTTTTTATACTCTGGAACAAGCTGCCCGTCTATGTCAAGTAAAGTTCCTCATTAGCACTCTTCAAGAAAAATCTTGATGGGTGGATGGGAAAGAGGAAATACACCCCTGGGATCACTTCTGTGGCTCTGCTCAACAGGGGTGCAGGAAATTAACTTTCTTGGGTGGTGTAAGCCAGGGAACCTCGTTGGCTAGGTTTACTTAGGCCCTTGGGCCGATAGGCTAGTACCTACTTATGAACCTATGAACCTATAAGAAATATAAATCATTTTTGTACTTTAATATAGACTTTTCTTGTAACTATGTTAATTTCTGAAAGTTAAGTAGTGACTGCTTCTTTTATTTTATGTTGTATAGTGTTTCCATATGTTTTAATTTAGCAGTATATTATTTTTCTCCGTATGCATTAATGAATGCAGGAATTAATAATATTGACAGCATTTTGAGCATAAATGTGAAACACTGTACCATTTTAGATTTCTCAGTTATTCCACTGAGCGAGGAATACATCAAATTTATAGATCCAAAGCTTCTTTTTTTTTCTGCTGAACTGCTTTGTAATGAGAGAATTCCTGGTGCCTGCAGCAGAAGTATTCTTCTAGCTGCACATTATACTTCTGTACTTCCAAAGGCACAAATTCTCTAAAATAAATACAGTTCTTCACTTCTGCAAATATATTTCTCCAGTCCTGCAGGTAGATTTGTCAACTCTGTAACCATGTTAACATGAATATTTTTCAAAATGTCTTGCAAACAGCATTGACACTGTGGATGAGCTTCTAACCTCTATGAAGTGTTTAAGATAAGAATAAAACTTCCCAAAGGAACTATTTATTCATAATGTCTTCTAAAATGCATGTGTATCACATGATATAAAGAACCCTGTATCTACTGTTATCATATTTAAAACTATACACCCCATATAATAACGTTCACTTCCATATTCTAATGAGAAACACTGTTTCCATGTTTCTTAACCTGTACTTAGTGGTCTTAGAACACTCTTGTGTGGTACATTCCTTAAAGTGTCCCACATAATATTTCTACAAAGGAAGATCACAGACAGAATAAGGTGAGCACATTTATTATACCTATAGAAGAGTGAACTTTGTACAGTTGTGTTGTCAAGATTAATTTCAAATGCTGCCTAGTCTCAAATATAATGTCATAAGATCATTGCAAGCAATAGAGCTTTATACTGTTCAGTGTGCTTCTTTGGCACAATACGCAACAATAGATGGTCTCATAATATTCATACAACTCATTCCTGCTCTCACTAGCAACAGTTAACTGAAATAACTTCCTCATCACATGGTGATTATTACCTGGCAACCTCTAACCTATTCACTGAAAATCCAGAGAATACTTTTATATTTTCTTCTTAAGTAACACATATTTAATTCTGTGCCAACTTGTGATTTACCAGTGTTGTACTGATGTAAACTGTACTATTCCATATTTTCTATACACTCAGCTAAGATTTTCAATTATTATACAACAAATTAAAATAAGTTTTGCTACTCATGACCAAACTGCTTCCTATATTACTCAACCAGAAATACCAGCATCCAGAACCACTGCTTTATCCTTGTGGATTAAAGCCTTGTACTCTCTCTCTCTGCCCGTACAGTTAAACAAAATGTAGTTCTCCTGTATGTATTAAAAACACAAGCACTAAACTAAAATCCATTTATATAAAGACAATACTGTAGTAATATATATAATACTCATATCAGGGGCTCTCCATCCCATCACTGTCCCTAATCTTCTCCCCTTACCACAAATAAGGACTAAAACACTTGCATCCAGTGCTGCAACCCTTATTAACAAATTTTCTCTCATTGAATCTTGGAAGTGCACAAATTTCACTGACATAATGATAATTTAGAAACCTTAAGCTGTCACTACCCCATACTTCACTTATTCAAACTGCATTGTGCACCAGAATGTGAGACCAGGAAAACAAAACTCAGCTAGTGATTTTTACTCATAATAAACTAATTCCCTTCCGGACTACTAGCTTCCTCTCCAAACATTCTGACCATGATACAAACTGGCTTATCAATATTTGTATTATAGGCAGCCACATTAAATACCACCTAGCCATTCCTAACCATCTGTCTACCTCTCATTATAAGGTAACTGATATAGTACTTAGCATCATCTTCTCAGACTTTAAACAAATTTATGTTTATTATTTTAGGAAATGTTAACCTACATGATGCTATATTTGCTACTGCAAACTGTCTTTCCTTAATAAACTGCAATATCATCTGCTTTATAAATTCCCCCAAATGTTTAAACCATGCAAATGGAAATCATTGAGTTATTAATTTATCATTAACAAACTTCCCTCTCCACTTTCACCACAATCAGGTAATACTTCCTCTCATAAGCAAACATAGCACCATCCCTACTTTCTTCTCCTCTGCCACTAGACCTACAACAGTCACATTTTTCAAAAAACCCACAAACTTGAAAAGAACTGGAATCTGGAATGCACTGAATTGTTACCACTTACTACTCAAACCAAATGTAAGCATTTAATACTGCCCAAACATATTTTCTAAACATACTACACCCTCTATGAGAAAAATGCATTCCATGAGAAAGAATCAAAGACTGCCCAAATACCATCATTTAATGTAAAACTCATACTAGAACTATAAAAATGGAGTAATACCAGGAACGTATGTAAAGCCAACAATAACTAGAACAACTGGGACACTACTGCTCCATACCAAACTGCACTAAAAAACTTACCAACAAAGCAAACAGAAAAAAATATATACAAAGGCAAAGCTAAATTCTTAAAAAAACAGCGAAAGGTAATGTGGAAGGACTTAAAAGGCAGTTTTATATTCAGTAACAACCAGACCACTAATCCCATCTTAACTCAGATTAATTAGAAAAAATTAACATCACACTCTGTGGCCACCCACTTCTCCAAATCAGTAGCAGCTTATCTCTTTCTGACTCACCAGTACCAAATGCTCATGCAGTAATTTTCCTGTTCCACTTTTATCATCCAGTATAAAACAACTCTCTAAAAAAATTGCTTACAAATGTCCAGATGCTGATGAGCTATACCCTATATTTATTTATTTATGCATGGAGCACATCCATCTCCTTACAGCTTCAACACATATTAAACATTAAAAACCAGATAAAAAATGAATGAACACCAGTGGAAGCAATAAATCCAAACACAGGACCGTAACTGAGTTAATAGTTAAGCACTTTCATTCACTTTAATCAGCATGAGCTTCTTCAGAACAAACAGTTTTCCAGTTCAAAATGCATTTATAAACTGTTGTCAACTAAATCACATGACATTCTTAAAAAAATCTAACCACTTATAAAAATAAAAAAAAAATAAATAAAATAACCAATTTAAATACAATAATCTAATATGATGTATTATAATACATACAGTATTAAGTAATAAAATAAGACACTTATTATTGTACACTAAAATAATAGGTAGTCAAAGTAATGAACTACCTATTTCTAGCCATTGTTAAGAATCATGTAATGTTAATAGTGCCGATGAGGCCTGGAGTTTCGTCAGCAACCAAAACTATTTGCCACAAACTTTCTTTACATTCTAAATAGTTTATTTTCTTATTTTTATAAGTTGTTAGATTTCTTTAAGAATGTCATGTGATTTAATTGACAACAGTTTATAAATGCATTTTGAACTGGAAAACTGTTCTGAAGAAGCTCATGTTGATTAAAGTGAGTGAAAGCGCTTAACTATTAACTCAGTTACGGCCCTGTGTTTGGATTTATTGCTTCCATTGGTGTTCATTCATTTTTATCTGGTTTTGAGTTTGTTTTATTTCTATTTTGTCTTGGTGTTTTTGTGAGTGGCATCATGCTTGGAGGCGATTCAACACGGGATAGCAACCTTAATTTGACTATACACTCCACCCCAGGAGATTTGGGTGGAGTATCAAACCAACTTACTACTATCATCATGGGTGCTATCCGTGAAGGTTTCTCTAGGCTATCGGGCCTTTCTAATTACCATGGTAACTGTAATCATGGTAGTGAAAGACGTGAAGTATGAGGAGAGGGCAGTCCTGGCTCTGATGCGCATGCTCAGAACAGTGGAATAAGGTCATTTTTTGGTACTAGAGGCAACAGAGTTTCCTTGGCTGTTTTGATTCTAAACAGTGAAGATTTTGTCAGCAACTTATTTTCCACAGACCTGAATCCTTTTTCTGATGTCAAGAACATTCATTTTTTATCTGGTTTTGAGTTCGTTTTATTTCTATTTTGTCTACATATTAAACATTATATTAGCCATAGGTACGAAGCCACAGTGGTACAGCGGTAGCATTGCTGCCTCACAGCAGGAGGTTCTCCTGTTCGATTCATGGCTGGAGTGCCTTCTGTATGGAGTCTGCATGTCCTCCCCATGGTTGAGTGACCTCCGAAAGACATGCGTGAATGGGCATGCCTTCACTGAAGGTTGGGCGTCGGGCTGGCAACTCGGCACCATAAAAAAATCTACTGCCAATCATTAATGGACCGGAGTTCCGCTGTGGTGACCCCTAACCGGGAAAAGCCAAAAAGACAAACAACAACATTAGCCATGGGTACCTTATGAGGAAAGCAGAGATCTGTCACAGCTATTTCCTTGCCAAAGATTTCTAACTGTTTGTCACATGAACAATTCCACCTAATATCCTTTCTTTCACTCCTCTCAGCCTCAGTAAATGTATTGGCCCAAACCAACGTTTCTCTAACAATGGATGTAGCATTGCAGCTGCCATTTTTACCTTCTCTGATGGTATATATGGTAGTATGAGTGAAGGCAAAGTCTCAGGAGCCATATATCGTAAACCCTACCTTTCATCCAGAGTTGTTACAAATATTCCTAACCTTTGGAATTACTGACCTAACCTTCAATGGTTCCGTGCATATTTGCAAGCTAGGGCTATTCATGTAATGCCTAACTCCACGTAAAACATTTCTATACTTTTAACAACAGCTGTCCACAGGAGTCAATAGTATGATATATTTAGCTCCCCTTTTTATAAGTAGCATCATATGTTCCCTATTAGAAGACCGAAGACGCATTCTTTCGAATGCATCTTGGTGTAACTCAGAAGCCTGAAATGGCAAAATATCGAAGCGGCTTTTAAGTAAATTCTTTCCCTGGGAAACAATTTGCTTGGCCTCTTCGTTACTTTGCCATTTTCGGCACTGTAGTGCTGTCTCGGAGTTGGTATACTTAAGTAGGGGGGGTGGGGGGGGGCGAAGCCCCCCACTTAATGTAATGTTTAAATTGTTCTTTTTGTTTTTTTTGTTGGAACAGCGATTTTTTTCCCTAGGAAAAAAAATCGCTGTTCTGAAAGTTCAAAATAAGCTTTCGCTTACATAGGGTAGATTAATCACCGTTCACTTTTTTAAGCATTCTGTGATCTAATATAGACCCGCATCATAGGTGTGTTCATTTCTAACAATGATCACTCTTACACAAATAGTAAAGTTCCCTGGGCAACCACCACTCCTTATAGCTATGTATCTAAGGAACATTCTCATAACACAGTATTTCTAAACAGTTGACTAACTTCCTAAGGACTGACAGTCAACCTCACCAAAGTAAGAATGCTTTGTTGCAATTTCAACTTAAAAAAGAAAATCCACCAACTCCTTCAAAATTAGCTTTCTAATGATATCAGAATATATCAATCAATCATACAGTTATGCCTATCCTCTAATATGCCTTGTAAGTAATCAATAATTAAAAAAACAAACATCAAGTAGCTTCAAACTTACCAAATTCTCAAAAACAGAGCACATCTGTATTCCCCTCACCAAGGCCAAAATGCTATCCGCTACTCCACCAATTTTAGTCAGTCTTTTATTGCATCTATTTAGATTATCGCACTGCAACCTCTGTCAATCAGCAGACAAAAAAAGTTCTAAACAAAAGTGTTCACAAACAATTAGAGCTTCCACTCTCTCCAATTCATCCTTCACAGCCCCCTTGTACCACCTGCTTCATTCCACCCCAACCTTTTCAATTCCAGGCTTTACGTTTTGGAACTTCCTATCCTCACACATCACTAGTGTGCTTACCTTTATGGATTCATAGGTTCATTTGTCAAGCTTACAACATATGTGCCTTCTAGTCTTTAAGAAGTTTAACTGCCATAACCCCATGTTGACATTTTCAATTTCCCATATACATATTAAGACTATTTTTGAAAGAAATTAATGACAAACTTTTTCTGATTATAAGAGGAAACTTATTCCATAATCTTGAAAGGCATTTTGCTACTACTGTTGCTATTACTTTTAATATCAGGCTTCTCACGTTAGCTCCCCAGCTGTCTTCTCCAGGCATACATTTTCAAATGAAACAAAAATCATACTTTACCTTTCAGATTAGATAGAGATCATATTTAAGTAACCTATAAGAAACAGAATGTAATGACAGTTCCTGAAGCATTTCTTAATAGATCAAGTTTTCCATCATTTTGGTTTTCCTACTTAGGCTTTATTTGTATAATTTCAAGTTCTTTTAAGCAGCTTGTCTGAAAGATAAAAATCAAGTATTGTACTCAGTAATGGGTCAGATCAATGAGATATAAAGTGGTATAGTGATCTCCACATAGTGGCCAGACTTGCCCTTTAAAATAAGATGTGCTTTTCTGATTCTAGTAGATACACACTAGCCATAGTTTAAATTGTTGCCTACAACTACCTCTGGTCATTAATGGTCATGCAACATTTATTATCTAACCATTTATTTTGCAATCATAATTTATGACCTTGCTGCCATGTTTCATGACTGTTCGTTTATTGATATTAAACATGAAGTGCTATTACTGGACCAGCTATATATTTTTTATAGGTTATCTTGCAATCATCGGTGTATCTGGTTATTGGTAGCCCATTTCTCTCTTTACAATCTTAGAAGTACGATCCAAAATGAAATTGTTCCAATGCAGGGCAATGTGGGACACCCCTGGTAACTCCTGTTAGGATACAGAGGTAAGCCCAAATTTGACTTGTTGATTGCTGTTGCTTAGCCAGTGTTTTAACTATGCATACATATGTAGTGACATATAATGTTTTTAAGTATCAAAAATCTTAGCACCATCTAGAAAAGAAGTATGCATTGTCAGCCCTTCATCAAGTTGTTTGTTGTTTTTCTTTTGGCTTTTCCCAGTTAGAGGTCGCCACAGGGGAACTCTGGTCCGCTAATGATTGGCAGTAGGTTTTTACGGTGCCGAGGGGCCAGCCCGACACCCAACCTTCAATGAAGGCACGCCCATTTGCGCATGTCTTTCGAACACCACGCAACCATGGGGAGGACATGCAGACTCCACACAGAAGGTGCTCCAGCCAAGAATCAAACGGGAGAACCTCTTGCTGTGAGGTGACAACGTTACCGCTGCACCACCGCAGCTGTGCTTCTTCAAAATATGTTGCATGCTTACACCATAATAAACTTAGCTAGTACAATTAGATCCTCTGAGTCATTTTGGCTACATTTCAGTATGACTCCATGATTTTACACAGAATGCTTACAGGGTTATTGGCACTAAAATTGTTTGGGGATAATATAATCACTTTTGTGAGTAGCATCACTGACTAACTATAGGACAGGGATATGCCAAAATGCTAACATTCTGTTTAACATACTTGCCAGGCTTTTATATAGACTTCCCCTGATTCTGCAAAGGAAACCACTTAGTATGTTTGTTATGTCTGTACTTTTACAGCATACATCATCACTGGTCTGTTTTATAACCTGATGTATTTCATTGCTTATTGGGAAGCTTGCACATTTTTTTTCCCTGCAAGCACATTCATAATAGCTTGTGGATGGATAATCACTTCATTGTTTATTACTGACGTAATACAGGTTACATTCACAATTTTTTCTCTTTCAGTTTTCTGGTGTAATTAAAGTATATGTTATTGTTGTTTTCTAATTTTAAGGAAACATGAATTCATAAAATAAAAACTGGAACAGTCTCCAAACAATGATAAAAAACAAAGAAAAAAGACACTTAAAACCACTTTTAAGCCAGAAGACAAGTCTTAAAACAACTCTTTAACATTAATGTAACTTTATTTCATGCTTCTATCAATAGCAATAGAAGTGTATTGCTATTGACAAAAGTGTGAAATAAAGTTACATTAACGCTAACGAGTTATTTTAAGGCTTATCTTCTGGCTTAACAGTGGTCTTAAGGATTTTAAATGAATTCATAGTTATAGTTGGAAAATTTGAAAAGAAATCTAAGCAAGAAAATTTGAAAAGAAATCTAAGTAATTTCTATACCTTAAACTAGAATTGTTTTAAAACTATGGCGATTTCTGAAAGCTAAGTAGTATCTTTTATTTTATATTATATTGTAATTCCACATGTATAATTTACCAGTATGCTACTTGTGACCTAATAGTATGTTTTCAGGAATGCAGGAATTAATGATAGTGACATTATTCTGAGCAGAATTATTTGAGCTGTTGAGGCTAGTATCTCGGGTCTATATTACCTTATCGAAAAACGTCTTCATCGAACACCTCTTCGTTGACCAATAAACAGCGAACTCCCAAATCATCGAAGTGTCCCTTCAGCGAATTTTTTCCCAGGGGAAAAAACACTTGCCCATCATTGGGAATTTGCCCTTTTCCTCACTGTAGTGCAATCTCAGAGTTGGTATATTTAGTTACGGGGGGATGGGGGGAAAACCCCCCCACTTTGTAGGGTTTGAAAGTTTGTTTGGTTTTTGGTTGGCCAAGTGTTTTTTCCCCTGGGAAAAAAAATCACTGCAGTGGCTGTTCAGAGATTTAGGATTGTATTTTCATTGAGCTTTACTTCCTGTAGTCTAACTAGGAAATTGTCATGGTTTGCATGGAATATAGACAGTATACATTAGATTTCTATAATAATATATTCAGTAGCCATGATAGTGACATCCAGCTAATATCCCACCGGACTGCCAACAATAATGTGACGTCCCCCACTTAAAACCAGGGTCAGTAATTATGGAGCCTCAATCCTCACCACTGACTCCAGTGTTGCAGCATCATGAAAAACACCAGACCACAGAACACACAAGAGTAAAATTCCACAATTTCTCTTAAGAGCACAACAGGAACATGCTCTGTTTTCCTGGGACTGGACCATATACCTCTGTCCACTTCAAATGTAATCCCTTATCTTAAATTTCAGAGCAATGTGTTCCAGTTTAAGACCTCTGACTCACTCACACTGAAAATAACTTTACATCTCACACACTCAAACACTTATAGGAAGCATGACACAGATTTCCAGCTGTGTCCCCTCCTCAATACAAATAGTACATGTTGCCACCAGAGTCAGACAAGTCTACAGGTCTTTCAAAAGGTGATCAATTATAAAAAAATTAAATATCAAAATAAATTATAGCTATGACCAGAAGCCGCCAGGCATTCTAGGTGACCTGGGGAGTATCAAACAGGTATAAACACTCTCTAATCTTTAAAGAACACACTGATTGTCCAGCCACAATGTAAAGTAATGAAAAACATTTAATAATAAGTAAAATGATTACAAGAATGTAAAGTAATAATTTTCAATAAACACCAGAATTCAATTACCAGAAATGTAAAATTAAACTGTAGGACAAGAAGCCCATCATCTTAAGAAAAACTCTGGCTAAATAACTAAACTTTCCTAATCTAACTAGAGAATACTATCCCTTATTTAATCTAAAACATAACACCAAGGCAAAGGCAGACTTACAGTTTTTGGTGATTCTTTTTTCCTGGGTATCCACTACACAGTACTGTAACTGCAACTCTTTGCTAACTGCTGCTCTTCACTAACTGCTCCTCAATGGACTTCAGCAGTCTCTTTTATATCCCAGGTTAATGGTCTCAACTGTCTTATTTTAAAAATAACAGCCGGCTGTTTCCTGTCAATCAGCTGTTCAGATAATCACCTAGCAACCAAACACATTCATATGACACCACCTACTGATTAGCTGATTCTCCACACACAGTTTGTACTTTAGAATCTCCCTCACAAACATGGGCAATTAGAAATGTATCAAAACACTGAGGGATTATTTAAACATTTTGTATAAGCATGGAGATACCCAACATTTAAAAAACGGTTTACATTTTCACAATTAGACATGCTGGCATACAATACAAGTTAATCTGAGAATATACACAAATCTCCTGCCAGACATGCCAACACAGATGACAGTATTTTCAGTTTCTTCACAGTGATATTAATTATTGTTTGATCAATTTCTAGTTCAGAGTTGTTTTATTGCCTTCTGGTTTTTAGGTGTTGTTTCGTAGAGACTAAGACACTGCCACCTATCACTTTGGATCTACAAAAATGAAGGTAGATATATCCTGGAATCTCTGTGATGTATTCTGGATATTTAAACAATTTTTCAGTAGGTGTACAGATATCAGCATCTTTAGAGTAGAGGAAAGCTTCTAACTCATCCATTTTACTGAGACTTCTGGCATTTAGTAACACTGTCTTAACTTCTGATTTTTATCTAGCATATTTTTCATATTTTGACTTGTAATTTGAAGAAGCTAAAATACACTACAGGAATGGACAATTTCCTGCTTAGTACTTGTACATACCGGGGAGAGTGGTGCACCCTATCAGGTAAAACACACTTTGGATGCCAACAAATCTTACTACAGGCCAACTAGTACTGAATTCCCTCACACAATGAGTTAATTCACTTAGTGAATGTAAGCATTTTGCTGTGATATTTAGGTGTCATTTTAGGTGATGGCAGGGTTTTATCATCAGATGTATTTTCCATGCTTGCTGGTATATTCATCAGTCACACAATATCCTATTTCACACTCAGGTGGGAGACCCTCCGTAGAGTATTTAAACTAACCTGAACAATAACAATAAATTATTCATCCTTAATTCTTTTTTTATCCTAGTTAAGATACCCTTAATTTTAGGTGTAGGCAAGCATGGCAGTAACCATTTGAAATTCCAAGACTTGTTAATGTGAATTCTGAAATGCCAAGACTGAGTAACTGAAAATGCAGACTTACGTATACTAAGTATGAGATTGCTGTTCTTTGGAATATTCCCTTTCTCCAAGCTATGATAATCTTTGAGTTGGTGGTATGTAGAGCTTACTACCTACATCAGGGGCTGCAGTGTTGCTTGCCCCCCTACAAAAAACAACTTTAGAGGAAAAAAGCAGTGTTTGACATGAGCAGTTTTCCTGTGCTTTGATGTTTTTTTCATCATTTCATGGTTCACTATTGTTAAGTTTCAACATTTCAGCAGAGATATAATGACACTTTCACAATGTTGCTACAAAGACCATCAAGTCATTAATTACCAGGATGATTTTGGAAGTGTCAGGTTGCAGTAATGGCCTCATAGACTCTTAAATCTATCTTGGTTCAATGTCAAAAGCAGGTGTTTTACTATTATGGACTCTACCCACTGCCATATTATGGTGATTCTGAATATTCTTTGGGCAGCAGCAGCTTTGTATGATGCCCTTACATTTACTGCTGCAGTATTCATAATGTATGGGATTCCCTATTGTGGAAGACTGGCATCTGGCCAGTTAACCAAAGCCTACTGTTGCTTTAAGGAACGCCGAACATCACCCAAAACACTTCTCATAGGGCATAAAGGTGACATTCAGGCATACCATCCTCTGAATTTCTTTGCTGCCAATCTGAACACATCTTCTAACCATCAGTCTGTTCACCTACGTCCATTTTCTGCCAGTTTTGAATGCATTTTCATTCTCCAGTGAATGCCTATACCTGTTTGCTGAAGTCCGAGCAGTTGCAGATAAGGACCCTTTTGGGGGTTTGTTTTTTCTTGGCATTTTTTGTGTTTTTTGGGGTTAACATTATCCAGAAAGAGCAAATGCCAGTGTAGGAGACAGATTCCCCATAAAGACCACCACAATAAGTTTCTTTTTTTGCCTAGGAGCTTTTCATGTCTGTACATCTTGTTTGATTTGTCAGGCATTCATCCTGAAAACCCTTCGTAGTAGGCTTTTTCCCTTTCCTTGTACCTTGAGAACCAGTGTTTTAAGCTTCTCACTAAAGATGCAATGGAAGAAACTTCCCACCCTGAGAGCCAGCCGGGAAGTGGAAGATAAAAAAGGTAAGACTGGAATTTTCCCCTGTCCACTCTCTGCAGAGTGTTTCCCCCAAGGTCATTATGAAAATAGAGGCTCACCCGGCTGTGTTGTCAGATTTCTCTACTGCAAACAGGTTGGAGGCTGGCGAGGATCCTGCTAACAGCATGACTGACAAGGTTTTGGAGGTGTCTGTTTCGGATGTTCAGGTGGAACCACAGTTGATTATTTCCAAGGGGCCTAGGGGGGGTTCTCCAGATACTAGTTAGGGAAGAAGTTCCTACTACGGTTATCAAATGCTGTCCTGGGTCAGAGCCATCTCAGTTTTATATGGTGGACATTTGCTTAAAAAAGAAACAAAAAACTGAACATGTTTCTTCTGCTCCTAGAGCTCTACCAAGTAAGTGGCAGGTCTTTACCCAATGTCATTAAAGCCTCCTGAGGGGGTTTCTGTTCCTGCCTCTCCTTGGACCTCTACTCACCTTAAAAGGCATAGAGAACAGGATTCTTCTGAGGGAGAGTCAGATTCTGATGAAGAATCCCTGACTTATTCTACTCAAATTCCTTCTCCTTTGGACTATGGGTCAGAGGAGGAGGAATCTAATAGTCCTGATACTCCTTTTGAGGAAATTTCCTTTGGTGACACAATCTCTAGGATGATGGAATTTTTTAAGTGGGATTGTGCTCAAGTCTCTCATATCCATAAGATGTACAATGAGTTGCTGCAGATGGAATCTCCTAAACCTGTGGCTTTTCCTCCTGTTTTGGCTGCTTTGCGGGATGATTTTCCCAATGATTCTAAAGTGCTTGATTCTCTGCTTCTGCTCCCAAGAAGCCTGATAGGTTTTATAGGGTGCCTGAAGTTTGTAACTTTTTGTACAAATATCCTGCTGCTGACCCCTCTGTGGTGTCTATGTCCTCTGATAAGTTATCTCAATTGCTTCCTTCGCCCATGTTCATAGGTTCATAGGTTCATAGGCAGGTACTAGGTTATTGGCCCTAGGGCCTATACAAGCCTAAACAAAAAGGTAACCTGGCTTTTGCCACCCAAGAATTTTTTTTCCTGTGCTCCTGTCTAGCAGAGACACAGAAGTGATCCTGGGGTGAATTTCCTATTTCCCATCCAATCATCAATTTTTTCTTGAAGAGTGCTAATGAGGAGCTTTGCTTGATATAGATAGGAAGTTTGTTCCAGAGTATGGGAAGTCTCTGGGACAGGAATCTATCCCTCCAGCATGTTCTGCTTATTGTGGTGACAAGGTTTAGGTCCCTAGAGCATGTAGCTCAGAGGGATTGGGATTTCTTTAAGTGGAGCATGTCCAACAGTTCTGGATTTGACATAGCTTTGTATGTTAGGCAGAGATCGTCTCTGAGTAGGCGATATGCAACAGAGTAAAGCTGGAGTGTTTTGAGACGGTCTACATAGGGCATCTGTTTGAGGCAGAAATCCTCTTTGTGAGGTATTTCTGTGGCCTTTCCAGTTGTTGCAGATGTCTTGTGGGGTACATACCAAAAGGGGCGTTGTACTCTATAATGGGTCTAATGAGTGACTAGTAGAGGGGAACAATGACCTCTTTTTTCCTGGATGAGAAACCTTTTGTGATGAGGTGTGCCACGTAGAACGATTTCCTGACCACTGTGGCAATGTGATTATCAAAGGAGAGACTACTGTCCACCTGTGTCCCAAGGTCTCTTATCATGCTTTCGGTGTTAAGTAGATTACCACCTATGTGGTAGTTCATGGGTACACAGTTTTTACCAAAGGGGATGACAATGCACTTTTTGGCATTGAGCTTGAGGCCATGGCTTTGACACCAGGCATCTGTCTCGGTGAGGCCCTTTTGTAGGATGTCCACATCATTAGGAGTTTTGATTATGGATCCTAGTTTGCAGTCATCTGTGAGCTTCGTTAGCCAAAGACCTTCTGTGTTAGCCTGTACTTCTGAGAAGTAGATACCAAACAGGAAAGGACCCAGGACTGAACCCTGTGGTACTCCACATGTCACTGGTCTGAAGTTGGATTTGGAGTCTACTACTTTCACAGTGTGGGTTCTATCAGTGAGCCAGTTGGCAACTCATCTTGTGACTTCTGACAAGAACAGCAGGGCCATGGAAAGGCTGGGTAAGAAGGTTTACACTTCTGCTACCCTAGCTTTTAGGGCTATTAATTATCAGGCCTATATGTCTAGGTATGTGTTAGCTCTTGTTTCTCAAGTCTGACAACTTATTTCTGACCTTCCAGACTCTGAGGGTAAGACTTCTGCTCTTTTCTTGCTAGGGACTTCCTCTCAAGTGGTTCATCATTCTATCAAATGTAGTTATGATGCAGCAGATGCCTCTTCCGGGGGTGCTGCTTTTGGTTCAGTGATGAGGAGGCATTCTTGGCTTAGGCTTCAACCCTTACCTGATGATATTAAGGCTAAGTTGATGGCTGTTCCTCTGAATAATAAACTTTTGTTTGGGGAACCAGCTTCTGGTTTGCTTAAGTCCTTTCAGGATAAGGTGAAGGCCTTACAGGAGCTTAAACATGTGCTTGTTTCTCCTGAGCCTAAATATCAGAGAAACTACCCCAGTAAGCCAGCCTTTGTTCATAGGCAAGCTCACCCTTCTACTAAAGGTAAAAAGAATGGCAAACAGGCTCCTCCTGCTAAGGCCACTCAGACTTCAGGGATTCAGAAGCCTTCCTTTCCTGCCAAACCAGATGCTGTCTGACTATCCATCTGTTCTCAGCCACATTCCTCTTTCTCTTCACCTTTCTCTTTCTCTTCCTGTTTGACTGCAGATCACTCGGGATTATAGGGTTCTGTCAATCATTCATCAAAGGTATTTCATAGTGTGGAAATCCCATCCTCTTTTTATGGGCATTCCTCAGCCTCCTCAGGAGAAACATTTTTCCTAGAGGTTCTTTGAGATATCTTCCCTCAGGATACTATTTAAGAGGTGCCTGTGTTCCAAAGGGGCAAGGGGTTTTACTCAAGAATGTTTCTAGTGCCCAGAAAAGAGGGCACTTGGAGACCAATTCTAGACCTCTCTTATCTAAACACTTTTCTGTAGGTGCCTTCCTTTCGGATGTTGTCTCTTCAGACTCTGTCTCCTCATTGCTCAGTCAGGCCTCTATGGTGTCTCTGGATCTCAAGGATGCTTATCTCCATATTCCAATCCATCCTCTTTTCTGGAAGTTTTTGCATTTCTTTGTTGCCTCCTGGCAGTTTCAGTTCTCTTCTTTGCCCTTTGTCCTTTCTACTGCCCCAAGGATGTTCACCAAATGCTTGCTCCTGTGATTGCTTTTGGCAGGCTTCAAAGGATCCAAATATTTCCTTACTTGGATGACCTACTGATGACATCCTCTCCAGAGATCCTTTTGTAAAATCTTCATTTTGTCATTTCCCTTCTTTAGAGCCTGGGGTTCACAATAAACTTCAAAAAGTATTCTTTGACTCATTCTCAGGATCATTTCTTTCTGGGTTGCAGGATTAAGATGGTGCCACTGCATCCTCCAAAAGGCCTTAACTCTCATTTCTTACTTTCAAATGCTTCTTCCTCTAGCCTCCATTACAGTTAGGGAGTTTCTGAGAGCTCTGGGTTTTCATGGCATCCACCATTCCAATGCACCCTCTGACTTTACATAAGAAAATGTCAGTGGTTTCTGAAGTCAGTGTGGCTTTAACATGCATGTCCTCTAGACTTTGTAGCTCCTCATCTTCCTTGTTTCAAAAAGGAACTTCACTGGTGAATTCAGCAGTTCTATGAATCCAGGGCTCCCTTTTCATCATCCTTTCCCCTCTCAGAAACTGTTTACAGATGCTTCGGATATTTAGCTCCCTAAAGGTACAGGGGGTGTGGTCACCTTGTCAGCAGAGAGAGCACATCAGTGTCAAAGAGATGAGAGCCCTTATGCTGGCACTTTAGGCCTTTCATCCTCTTTTCTCTCTGGTGCCTCTCTAAGTATTCACAGACAATATCACAGCGATGTGGTATATCAGCAAATAGGGAGGAACAAAATCTTATCTTCTTTGTCAGTTGGCACTTCTGGTATGGGATCTTGCTGTCAAGTATCAGGTGACTCTTCAGGTAGTTTATATTCCTTCAGATCAAAAAATGTGGCAGACACTCTGAACAGGTGCTTAACTCAAATGGATGCTTCACAAGGATGTGTTTCTAGACATTGTCCACCAGTAGGGTACTCGTTAAGTAGATTTATTTGCCTCCCCTATGAACAGACAACTTCCTCTGTGTTGAGCCAGAATCCCAGGTTTTCTGGTGTGGATGGTGGAGGTCCTCTCATTTTCTTGGAAGGGAATGTTTCTTTATGCATTCCCTCCCCTTCATCTCATTCCAAGAGTCCTGTTCAACATTCAACAGGATGCTCCCCAAATCTTTTTGGTGACTCATTTTTGGACGCAACAGCACTGGTTCCCTCTACTTCTGCATCTAGCCAAGGGCAAGCATCACAAGTTACCTCACAGGGTGGGTCTACTCACACAAGACAACGGGTCTCTCATTCATCCCCACCTGTCCACACTTTAGTTGACACTGTGGGTGATAGGGTTTTGATCCCTCATAGACACATTTTTTCTGAGGATGCGCTGAAGTCCCTGCAGGAGGCAAGGAAACCTACTACTAGGAAATCTTACTTATCCAAATGGAAGACGTTTTCTATTTGGTCTCTCTCTAGTAACCTGGACCCACTTACTGTGGATGTTCCTTTGGTTCCCTCTTATTTGTGTGAGTTGCTCAATGCTGGTTTGGCCTATTCTTTTATTAAGGCCAACTTATCAGCTGTCTCTGTTTGTCTGCCTTTAACTCCTCATTTAGCTTCTAGATTTGAGGGTGAACAATTTCTTAAAGGCGTCCTTAATATTAGACCTCCCAGAAAGCTTGTTTCTCCTCCCTGGGATTTTAATTTTGTTTTGGAGAAGTTGACTCAGGCTCCTTTTGAGCCTGCTGTTTCAGCTTCCTTGCAACGTTATTCTTGGAAGACTCTTCTTTTGTTAGCTCTTACTTTTTTCAGACAGGAGGCTGAGTTGCAAGTTTTTATGACTTGCCCTCCTTTTTTTAATATTTCATGAGGACAGGATGCCCTTGCATACTAATTCTTCTTTTATGCCTAAAGTGATAAATGAGTTGTCACTTAATCAGTCTATTAATTTGCCTACTTTTTCCCCCTCTCTACAATCTGATAGTGAAAGGGTGCTGCATACCTTGGACTTGCATAGACAACTCAGATTTTATTTGGATAAGACTAAGGCTATTAGAAAATCTAATCAGTTGTTTGTTTCTTTTCATCCTAGGTGTTTACAATTAGCTCTATACAAGCAAACCATTTCTTCTTGGATTTCAAAGGCTATTTATTTTTGTTACACTTTTCATGGCAAGAGCCTTCCTTCTTCTGTAAAGGCTCATTCTACTAGAGCTGTGGCTTCTTCTGGTGCTTTTTTCAAGAGCTTAGATACTAACTCTATTCTTGAAGCAGATACCTGGACTTCTGTGCATACTTTTACCAAGCACTACAAGTTGAATGTTTTTTCTAGTGCTAGCACTGGTTTTGCTAGAGCCATTCTTCATGGCATTTTAGAGGGCTCTTCTGTTCCTTCCTCCTCCCACGTTTCCTCTTGAGCTTTGACACTCTCCCATATGTTACGAATACTGCAGCAGTGAATGTAGTACAGTTGTGTAAAAATCTTACCATAATAGTAGATGTCCTTGCCTTCACTGCTGCAGTATTTACTCCCTCTCTCTCCCCCTAGTCCTTCTCCTTCCTGGATGTACAGGTTATCCCTTGGATTTCCTTGCACTGGTGTTCCTATTGGTGCAAGCACTTCTGAGTATGGTACACCTGAATGTCACCTTTATGCCCTATGCTACAGGAGGAGCATTTGGGTGATGTTTGGTGTACCTTAAAGCAATAGTAGGCTTTGGTAGACTGGCCAGACGTTAACCTTCTATGGCAGGGAATTTCATGTGTTACAAATACTGCAGTAGTAAAAGCAAGGACATCTACTATTATGGTAAGATTTTACACAACTGTACTTTACATGTGTGAAATTCTGTTTTATTCAGCTTATGGCTTCTTGTAATACAGGTGAGACGTTTTGTGGGAGTAGTATTCAGAACCTCTGCGTAAGTAGTGGTGTGTGTGTGTGTGTGTGTGTGTGTGTGTGTGTGTGTGTGTGTGTGTGTGTGTGTGTGTGTGTGTGTGTGTATGCGTGTGTGTGCACACGTGTATGCTTACATTCTAGGGCTGCTGGTTAGAGTTTCACCTGTTTACTCTGAATATACCTACACCTTTCACAGAGATTTAAGATCATGACAAAAAGGAATGTATTTCTGTGACCATGAAGGAATCCTTACACTGGCAGCATGGGGAAGTTTTACACTGTTGAGATAAATGTTATCTATCAAGTTTTTGAAAGCTAGTCTGCAAAGTGTCTTCATAACTGATCTAAAGAAACATCATTCTTAAGTAAAAATATAATTTAGATCAATGTGCACTGTTAGTCAAAATGTAATTTACCTTTGCCAAAGAGTCAAAGTGGCAAGCTTTGTCAATATTTTTTCAACAAATTGTGCATGATCAATTTTAACTATTTACAGCAATTTTGTAGGAGTGGGTAATGACACTAATAAGAATTTTTAAGAATAAGCTTGAACTATGATTTGGAATGTGGGTATTACAATACACAACTTGTAGGTGGGAAGATTTGAAAGGAAAGGTAACTGAAGTTTAATTAGTTTAATGAGAGGGCCTTCACAATGTGATCTTATAATGATTTCTAGTAAGAGTGAATACGATAAGAGCTGTTGTTGCTTCTGATGCCACATTTACATAAGGACTAGTTCATCCTGGCAGATCTTACAAACATTTGACTTGTTTTTCTGTCTTAAAAAATCTATTTCTCAGCACTTTCCAAAGTTCAGAACCAGTTAATCCGTTTGACCTCACAGAAAAAAAAAAACACAAGCCCTGGAATTTATTAACAAGTGTGTACACTTTGCACTAAGCCTACATGATTACTTCATGTTAGCGCAATGAGCAAAAGTGTTTATTGAATATGCAAGCTGCTAGCAAGCCTACATGTTTACTAGCACCTGTTTGTGGCTAGCAAAAGTGTTAGCATGCATGAAAAGGTACACAGACACTAGACCACACAATATGAACAGCAGGTATTGCCTGCAGGCACATCTAGTGATTGAGCATGTGCAGTCAGCATAATACATGGCAAGGGCAAGTTTAATGTAAGAATTCAAATCAAAAACTGAAAGTAAATGGGGAAACTGTACTTCAATATGTAGTGCGTTAGTGTACATACAAAAAGCAGGAGAACCTAAATGTGGAAAATATACTCACGTAACTAAAATGTGATTAGTTCACTAAGAGCAGAGATGCCATCAATATGTTTATATTGATTTAGTACCAAAAGTAGTCCTATTCATCAGCATTAACGACTGCAATTATAACAGGGTACTGTCCCTATATTGTACATTATTGGAGTAACTAAATTAACTTTAAAATCTTTAAAGCACAATTTCCTCTTTAAATTATTCATATTTCTATAAATAAAATAAGGATTATCACCCAATAATGTATATAATTCAGGCTGGACCAATAAGATTTGCCAACTTTTTCTTATTATTGCTTACACATGTCTTGTCATGTTGTTATATGTGGTAATATATCTCACCATAGAAGATGAATTTTTACACTACATTTACTACACTACTAATGGTAGTGTAATAAATTCACCATAGAAATATGAATAATTTAAAGAGGAAATTGTGCTTTAAAGATTTTAAAGTTACTTTAGTTACTTCAATAATGTCGTACTGGAACAGTAATCAGGATACACCACGAGAAGTCCAATGGTATCAAAATGTATTTATCTTACTCCAATAATGTACAATATAGGGACAGTACCCTGTTATAATTGCAGTTGTTGTCCGGATATTTGTGATAAAAAATATTTTGAACATCCGATAAGTAAATTAAGATATGAAATAAAGTGTGCAGCAACCTGTAAGACTACCATGGTTGTATATTTAGCTACATGTACACATTGTAAAGGATTTTATGTCGGAAAATGTTCAAGGTGTTTAAAAGATCGCATCATTGAACACAGGTCCAATATGAAAAGAAATATTCCATCTAATGCATTGGCACAGCATAGAATAGAGAAAGGTAGTTTGCATAATTTTAAATTTAAAGTATTGGAGGTCATATGTAAGAATTTAAGAATGGGCGATCAAAATAATAAGCTACATATGGCTGAATACAGGTGGATAATAAGACTAGCAGCAGATAGAATATCAGGATTAAATAACAGAATAACACTTAAACCTATGTTAGATTTCAGACAGAAGCAATATAGATAGTTAGATACTCTACTATCTATGTATGTATTAAATATATATATATATATATATATACATGTTAGGAAGTTAGGAGTGTATGTTATATGTACAGGAAAATTATTTTTATTAGACATTTTATGTTAATAATTATGAAAAAATGTTATTGTTTATGTATTTTATTTTATTTCAAATATCTCATATATATTCTGTGCATATTATTTGGTTAAAGTGTATATATTTTGTTAAGAAATATGTTAGTTGATTGATTTTATGGTTTCCTTTTTATAAGAATGAGAGTATATATAAAAAAAACATGTATTTTTTCTACTGAGGCTTTTAGAAGTGATTACATTATTAATAACGTTCTTAATAATGTCTGTTTTTACATTGGGTGGCTGTGTCATGTGGGTTTTTGATTAATTACTATATAATAATGTCTTAACTCATTTATTATTAACACTGAAAAAGGGACATTCCCGAAAGCTTTGTTTGTTGTTAAATAAAGTGAGTTTTTCTACCTGTTCGATATATACTTTTTGATGATTTACCTTGCACATACACCCGAATATACACTCGCTTGTGACAAATGTTGTTATCCTCTGCCTGTATGTCACTAACTGCATTTCATAGACATTGCAAAAGCCAACATTCCACAGGCTAATTCAATTGATTCCTGATAAAGAACAACAAATGACAACAAATCTCTTATAACATTGATAAGTTAATTGTCTGTTTGCTAAAAAGTGCACATCTGCTGCATCATTGCAGTGGGCATGCTCACAAGGAATTACAGCAAAGACTACAATAAAATTAACTACCCAACACAAACAGACAATAAAGCACCATAACATAGGCCCCTTTATACTTGCTGATAATTTGACGTGACACACATTAAGAAATGCTATATAAGCCCTCACCTCCTATAGAGACCCAGAGTGTGAACAAAAAAAAATGAAAATTCATAAATGCTTCTATGAAGTCATGCAATATACATCATTATTATTGGTGAAATAAATAATGCCTGTGAGATTTCATTGACACACTCAGCAGCTGTATCTTACCATACTTGAACTCACGCCAATGACATACCTCAGAAAGATGTGTATCAATCATAGATGCCACAGAAAAAGGAATACCTGATGTGTCATGAAGAACAAACTTGAAGAGCTTACATCACTATCCAATTGTAATTGCTATAGCTCCCCTAACATGGAATGTGAGACCTAAAACATGTACCCCTTTTACTGCGCCATAGCTGCATTCCTTGCCTATGGCCACTCCTGTCTGGCAGACAGATATTACCAGATTCAAACCCCTGCCAGTCATGCTACACACTCTATAGAGCTGTAGATTAACTGCATCTGCCATAGGAGATAGCAATGAAGGTTGTCTCAAAGGTGTGAAATTGGAAAGGGATTTTGAGGTTAAATTATCCAATACAAATTTATCTGAGTGATGAAAGGACGGTAGCTATATTAATGTTCACACAACTGTGAACAGTGCAATATCAGTTCTGGTTGACCAAGCCCCTAATTTCTGTCCACATTGTTTTATACACATACAATCCCAGATTCAAACCACAGTCTAGCTGTGAATATATGCTGTACAAGTCTATATTAACTGCATGTGCCAAAGGAGCACTCTCACCACAAGAATCACAGAACACCTATATGACTGCCATGAAATCTCCTTTGCATCGAGAGTTGTTTGTCCAATATGAAAATGGATGGAAATAACTTGATACAAATTTGAATGTACCACATCAGTAAACTGGCATAATGATGTGAGATAAAGTATAATGGGAGCTGTTTCTTTCACTAAATATTTTTTTTTTATTATTTCAAATAAGATGTCTTAAACATTACATGAAATAAAGATAAATAACAACATTACTAACAATATTACATTACCATTAAAATACTATTATATTTATATTGGTGTGAATTGTCTAAACAAATAAATTTATTATATTATATAGTATAAAACATAAGATGATATATCTTCTTTGATATTTTCAAGTATTTCCAGTACTTTCATCCAAGAGTAATAGTAAGAAGTAGGGGAGCTGTTTCTGAAGTTAAAGTTTTCTCCTGAGTGGAAGTGGAAACAGCACACCTGTTGTTGAAGCTTTATTTACCTGATACTAGAACCACATGCACACACAAGTTCACCACCGTCAGATTTGAACCTCCTACCTAACTAGTTATGCAGTCTGGAGTATACAGTATGAATTAAAAGAGCCACAAGAGAGGTCTGAGTTCTAAAAGGAAAGAGTGCACTTTTGACAGGTTGACCTCATCAATGTGTTGTGAGAAGATGTTTATGGTAAAAGTGGGATAAAGTGCAGAGGAACATGTGGACAGCACATATCTGTTGTTGAAGCTTTACTTACCTGACTCTAGAACCACAACAAGCTCACCACTCCTGGATTTGAACAACCTAAGTAACTAGTCACACAATTTATAGAACATGGTATGAATTTCAAGTACCACAGAAAAAGTCTGACTTTAAAGGTGTGAAAATGCACATTTGTATATTAACACATAATTTTGAAGAGCAGCTAGTTTGCATTACAGGATTTTGTGGAAAATGCATGTGTCTGGAGGGCGGATGTTACAGCAATGTGCTTGTCCAATAAATTACATACTGTCCTGATAAATCTCTATACTGTCATTCAGGTGCATTACATTAGAGTGACTGATATGTACCTGTTTCACAGTATGGTGTTTCAGTGACAATCACACTTGTAAAACAGTGGATTGTCAAGTAAGCATTCTTGACTGCTCATCCTGGATTCCTATCTTGTGGTCGAGGCATGCAAGCTCAACTACCAGAAAGATTAAAACTCACCACTGAAACAAAATACCAAAGTTACACTATGTCGACTGCAACTTTGAATCCCAAATACACTGTACCACTTGGACCCAGGAACAAGTGGTAACATGGGTCCAGAATGGGGGAAAAGCTGGGTTTCAAAATTGCTGGTCTTTGGTATTCCGACGTTCAGTGTCCACAGTTCTGACATTTTCAGGTCGAGCTTGCAAGCCTTGATCACATGCTAGGAAGCCATCTTCCTGGGATAATTGTATGCAAATAGTAACAGTTTTTTGTGTCACTGTTAGTTGTCTTGGCTCATACTTGGACAGTGTGCATTTACAATACTATAAGATATTTCCAAAATATGACAGTGCACTGCTGAAAAATACTGATGGAAAATGTGTGAAAAGGTTACATACCATTGTACCAAAATTGCAAATGTAAGTGTTAGAGTGCAGATGTACCATGACAGACTGAATTAATTGAGTCAGCATCACTCTGAAGTCCAGATACCTTAGTTACAATATTCCATTAACACATGCAGAAGTTGTACAATCCACTCACATAATTCTTTGTTGTATTTTTTTAACTTCTCTCCCTGAAAGCACACCATTGGCAAACTCATTGCCATCAGCATTGAACTTAGTATGGGCATTGACAGTAGTCTATGGTGCTCCATGCCAACCTTCTCACAAATGAACAGTATAGATATACAACCATGTCTGAGCCTGATGAAGTACAGAACAGATTTATGTTATGTTTATGTTTCAAGTGTCATTATTTGCACATTTGTCATGACAGTTGCAGTATTTCAGTCGTTATATGTATGATACAGGTGTATAGTGGCTCAGTCCTCAAATACTATGACTGTTCATATATTTGGGGCATGTTGTAATTGTTATGTAATTGTATGTGTTTATATGATATGATATGAATGAGTTCTATAGTCCATACATGTATAACAGATAGGTATGTATCATAACTATTTTACCTCGGAACATGAGTGTAAATGCAACCTCATCAATCTTATCACCTTGTGTGTATATCAGCAATATGATCCAGAGGTGACTATTATGGTATGGTTTCAAACACCAAAAAAGCAGTGAATGTACCTCATGTGTTGTAGCTATTTCTTGAAAGATATGAGCATGTTGTGAATGATTATGAAACACATGAGAGACCAATTGTGTTATTGCTGGTGGAAAAGTAGATAATGGAGATGCTATTGAAGTAAGGAGGTTTATCTGATGAGAAATAATTTGTGGGAAGAGGGAGATATTTCGAGACAAGGTTCAGAAAAAGGCATATATAGATATTGGTTTATGGTTGATTTCTGCACATCATTTTGGTGTGTTATCCTACATTTTTTGACCTATACAGATCTACAAAATCAAATATATGTTTTTCATAATGGCTCCAATTGTCAATGATTTTCAAGACATTCTCAAGAGTAGAGATGAAAACACTAAACATTAAGATGCAGAAATGTGGACATCCTTTGAAACTCTGTACACTTCAGCTGTATTGCTGGGTACAATAATGTGTTTCATTATGGTTGAAGACAGGGTAGGAGAGTGGAAACATGATGAGGACATTAGGAGGACAGTGTTGTTTAACAACATATGCATCATACACTTACACACATACTATTAGAATGTGAAAACATTAAATAAATATATCACATATGTCTGGATTCAAACCTTTGACAGTAAAAAATAGAAATGTACAGACAGGAGAATTATCTCAGCTCAACACATAGGAACTCATACATTCTTAAGGTTAAGTGACACATTTGAAGGGACACTGAGAACAGACTGAAACAACAGAAAATGTAAGCATCAGCCTTCATCACAGTAAGGACAAGTGTAACATCCCATAAGGTATATATGACATCTCACAGTCTCATACATATGTCAAACTGACTCACAATAGTACTGTGAAGAAACTGAAACCACTGTCATCTGTGTTAGCATGTCTGGCAGGAGATTTGTGCATATTCTCAGATTAACTTGTATGACAATGCCTGATTGTGAAAATGTATCTCCCTGTTTACACAGAATGTTCAAAGAATTGTCATTGTTTTTATACATTTCTAATTGCACATTTGTGAGGGTGTTTCTAAAGTACCATGGAGAATCAGCTGAACAGTAGATGATGTCATTAGAATATTGCTGGTTGCTAGGAGATTATTTGAACAGCTAATTGACAGCAAAAATAACTTTTTTAAACAGCTGACTGTTATTTAAAAAAAATAAGACAGTTGAGACTGTTAAACTGAGCAGTTAGTCAAGTGCTGAGTAATTTGTCAAGTGCTAAGCAATTTGTGAAGAGCAGCAGTCAGTTACAGTGCTGTGCAGTGATACCCAAAGAAAAGAGAACTCACCAAAAACTGTAAGCCTGCTTTTGCCTTGCTGTTATGCTTTAGGGTAGATCAGGGACAGTAATTTCTAGTTAAATTAGGAAAGTTTAGTTACTCAGATAGAGTTTTTCTAGAATGATGGACTTCTATCTTACAGTTTAATTTTACTTTGTTGGTGATTGAATTCTGGTGTTCATTGAAAGCTATTGATTTACATTCATGTAATCATTTTACTTATTATTAAATGCTTTTCGTTACTTCACATTGTGGCTGGAAATCAGTGTGTTCTTTAGAGATAAGAGAGTGCTTATACCTGTTCGATACTCCTCAGGTCAACTTGAAGGCCTGGTCTCTTCTGGTTATAGCTATTATTTATGTTGATATTTAATTTTCATTAGAAGGGTGTGAAGACACTCTGACTGGTGGCAGCATTACCATGTTATTTTGGGGAAGGGGCACAGCTGGAAATCTGTGTCAGGCTTTTCCAGAAGTGTTTGGATGTATGAGATTTAAATTTACTTTGAGTGTGAGTGTATCAGAGGTCTTAAACTGGGACACATTGCTCTGAAGTATGTAATAAGAAATTACATTAGGGGTGGACAGAACTATACAGTCCAGTCCCAGATTACTGAGCATGTTCCTGTTGTGCTCTTAGGGGGAAATTGTGAAATATTACTCCTGTTTAAGTGACAGTCTCACATTGGAGTCAGTAGTGAGGATTGAAGCTCCTTAGTTACAGACCCATGATAGTAAGGGACATCACATTTATTGTTGGCAGTCCAGTGGGGTATTGGCCGGATGTCACATTAATTGATGCCAGAGGTATGGGACTTCTAATTGGATTCCAGTAGCCTGTGGGTAGTTGTCATTAAAGTGTGCACTCTTGACAGCCACAAGGTAAAGATTCAGAATTTCAATCCATCACAGTTTCATTTATTTTTAGTTAGATAGTCAGGGCTGGCAGGCAAGGATGTCAGCAGAAGATAATAGCAAACTGACAAAGATCCAGTTGGCTAAGGAGTGTGAAGCCAGAGGATTGGTGCATGCCAACTTGACCAAGGAAGCAACGATTTAGCCATGGTTGCAGCCACAGCTCAGACCAGCCAGTCGGAGGATATCGAGTTTGGTGTTGGTGATGTGCAGCCTGCCAAGACGGGATAGTCCATATTTTTTTCAGAGGACCTGAGAATCCATCTGGAGTTAGAGAGACTGCATCTGGAGGCCAAATGTCTAGACACTGAGGAGAAACTGCACCTGGAAGTACAATGACAGCAGACCAAGGAGCTAATGTGACATCTAGAGGCTGAGGAGAAACAGCATCAATGTGAACTGGAGGCCAAAAGTCTAGAGACTGAGGAGAATCTGCGCCTGCAGACCTAACATCTGGAAGCTGAAGAAAGGGAGAGAATGCAATGTTTGGAAGCTGAGGATAAACAGTGTCAACATGAACTGGAGGTCAGATGTTTATATGCCAAGGAAAATGAGAGACAGCACCAGCATGAAATGGAGCTTCAAACCCTTTGGGAGAGTCATGGAGGTAATGGGAAAGGGAATAACTGGACCCCAAAAACTGTACAGGTCAGTAAAATTTTTCCTCAGTACAGGGATAGGGATGACTCTGATGGTTTTATTCATATCTTTGAGAGGGTATGTAGACAATATGATGTTGACCATGAACTCTGGGTTCAGCTCTTGACTCCCTTATTCCATGATAAAGCTGTTCAGGCCATGTCACAATTCTCTGATGTAGATTGTTTGAATTATGTTAAAGTTAAGAACTGTCTTCTAGATTGTTTTAACTTACACCTGAAGCTTATAGAAAAAGGTTTTGTGAACATAGCCACAAGGCAGATAAAAGTGTATGTGATTATATTGATGACTTACCTACTTACTTTCACTGATGGGTGATTGGGTGTCAGAGCATCACTTCTGAGCGACTGGCAGACCTTTTGGTGAGGGAACAAGTCCTCAGTACTTTGTCTGATGACAGGAGAGTCTGGTTAGTAGACCATGAGTGCAACTCTGCAGAGAAGTTGAGGAGAAAAGGAGATATTTTCTTGGCAAGCAGAGCACCACTGCATAGGAAAGCGATACCCAATGCTGTGCATGGACATAAGAGAACCCACTGGAGGCAGTTTAAACCACTCCAACAGAGTACAGCAGTAATGGGGGAAACTACTAATCCAAGTGCACGATTAGGGATTAGATGTTTCAAGTGTAACCAGAGGGGACACATAGCAGCCAAATGTCCATTAGGCAAGGTGAGGAACAGAAGTTGAGGGAGCCAGTAAGTGTGGATGACAAACTGCCAGTGGTATGTTGTTTAGAAACAACTGGGATGCCAAATTATCACCAAAATGTATGTCCTATCTTAGTAGATGGTAAACAGGTAACCGCTAAGAGCGTCACAGCTTCTGATATAACCATAGTGAGGCCTGAAGTGGTTAGAGAAGAGTAGTACTTGCTTGCGCAGTCCACTCCAGTCAGAGTTCTGGGAGGGACCCTGTTCCAAATACCATTGACTAGGGTTCATCTTGACTGGGAGGTTGGAAGAGGAAGGACGCCAGTAGGTGTGTTTGAGGATATTCCTGAAAATGTCCTGATAGGGAATGACTTTGATGAAGCAGTACCTTGTGTGCATGCAGTGACATTTAGTCAAGCTTGGAGAAAGGCATGTAGGTCCAGTAGTCGGGAGAGACCCAGAAAGATCTCATACCTCAAGCTGGGACTGGTGTGGTGGCTGTTTCAGAGAATGTGCTATCTGGTAGCAGTAAGTCTGAATGTCAGCCACAGCTTCTGGTGTATGCTAATGTTCTCTTGGACATGGTGACTTCAAGGATGGAGGTGAGAGGTGGTACCCAGAGTGACAGCGAGGAACAGCTGTCAGAAGCAACTAGGCTTCCTGCAGAATGGGGAGCTGGGACGGTCATGAAGGTAGAGTTGAAACAGGTTCAACTTGCGGATCCTACATTACAAAGCTTGAGGGAGATGGCTAAGGAGGTGACTGAGGCTCAAGGAACAGGGGAGTCTGTATACTGGAATAAAGGTTTCTTGTATAGAGAGTGGACTTCTGCAGGTGGGCTAGGAGGTGAAGTAATATGGCAGTTCGTAGTGCCTAGAGCTTACCATCTGCCACTCTTAGCCATAGCACATGACATTCCTTTCTCAGTTCATATAGGCGTAAGACATACTAAGAGACGTATTATGCAAAATTTTAATTGGCCCTGGATTATGAAGGATGTGGTAGGATATTGTAGGACTTCTGAACAGTGACAGAAGGTTGGTAAAGTAGGGGACAAGGCTAAGGTTCATTAATGCCTTTGCCTGCTATCAAAGAACCATTTCAGAGAGTGGCCCTGGATATTGTGGGACCCTTGAGTATTCCAAATTTTACAGGAAAGAAATACATCTTGGTGGTAATAGACTATGCTACCCAATATCCTGAGGTGATGTCTCTGTCATCCATTGAGGCAGAGAAGGTGGCAAATGCTTTGCTAGAAATCTTCAGCAGAGTAGGTTTTTCATGGGGGATACTGACTGACCAAGATGCCAACTTTATGTCGACCTGCCGACTTGTCTGTGGAAGTGTTGTTGGGTGAAACATTTAAATAATACTGCCTACCATCCCCAGACTAATGGTCTTGTGGAGAAGTTAAACTCTACATTGAAGACTATGCTACAGGCATTTGCAGACCAACATGTGAGGGAGGTCTTGGATAGATTAAGGAGGGCAGGATTAACCATTAAACTCAGTAAGTGTCAGGTGGCTATGGCAGATGTTACTTACTTAGAACACAGAGTGGAAAGTGGTAAAATTAGGTTAGAACCTGTCAAGGTAGATGCTATGTAAATGTGGACAGCTCTTGTTACTAAGAAACAAGTGAGAGCAATTTTTGGAACAGTAGGATACTATAGGAAATTTGTGCCCAATTACAGTATCATAGCTGCACCCCTTATGGACCTAATTAGGAAGAATAAACTGGATAAAGTAATGTGGACCACAGATTGTGAACAAGCATTCCAAAAACTAAAACAGATTTTGGGAGGACCCCCTGTGTTAGTCAGCCCAGATTACAATAAAGAATTTAGTGTACAGGTAGATGTTTTGGATTGTATGATGGGCACTGTGCTCAGCCAAGTTTCCTCAGAAGGTGAGCACTGCAGTGGGGTTAATAATGCCAATGCAAATGGATTGTCCAGGAGTGGAGTGGGTTGATATTCCCAGACAAACCCATTTTTCTCAAGCGTTGGTTTTCAAGAGTCAGTTGAAAATCATGCTTGACTCATGGGAGGGGGTGTGTGTATGTGAAGAAACTGAAAACACTGTCATTTGTGTTAGCATGTCTGGCAGGAGATTTGTGCATATTCTCAGATTAACTTGTATGCCAGCATGCCTAATTGTGAAAATGTAAATACATTTTAAAATTTTGAGTAACCCTGTTTACACAGAATGTTCAAAGAATCTGTTAGTGTTTTGATACATTTTTAATTGCACATGTTTGTGAGGGACATTCTAAAGTACTGTGGAGAATTGGCTGAACAGCAGTTGATGAAGTGTTTAGATGTGTGAAATTTAAATTTACTTTGAGTGTGATTGTATCAGAGGTCTTAAACTGGGACACATTGCTCTGAAATGTGTAATAACGAATTACATTAGGGGTGGACAGAAGTATACAGTCCAGTCCCAGATTATTGAGCATGTTCCTGTTGTCCTCTTAGGGGAAAATGGTAAAATATCACTCCTGTTTAAGTGACAGTCTCACATTGGAGTCAGTAGTGAGGATTGAAGCTCCTTAGTTTCTGACCCAAGATAGTAAGGTACATCACATGTATTGTTGGCAGTCCATTGGGGTATTGGCTGGACGTCACAACTACTGTTGGTCTGAATTTGTATAGTGCAGCAGAGCTAAGCACATTTGTGTGATTTGAACCATGCTAGTGCAGCCAAAATTAAAATCTTCTGCTTTTGACATAAGTCATGAAATGACATTTACCATCACTCACCATTTGTGTGCAATGCCAAGCTCCACACAAAAACTGAGGACAATAAATCAATAAATGGGTTAGAGAGATTGGGAGACATAGGAAGATGTATGCTTACAGTCCATTTCAGAATATCTTTGTGTTGTATCACTCTTTGGTTTGTCATCATGATTATTCGGTCATGATCTGTATAAGACAGGGTTCGCAATAGGGAGCAAGCTGATTAATACAGCAGTAGGATAATAGTGTGTTAATAAAATGTGTAGCCAACTCTTAAACAAAAAGTTAGTCAAACAAAACATTCAATAACACATTGACGTACTTCTGGATTTGAACCTTGACAGTATTTAAAAACAAATCTACAGACCTGAGCATTATCTAACCACACTGCATAGGAATTTCTAATTCAGAGGGTTCAAATCTGACAACAGATTAAAGCAAAGGAAAATGTGCATTAGTCTTCATTGCACTCATGACAGTTGTAAAATCCTATAATGTATACATTACAACCAGTGACATAATAAATATGCAACAGTAAAAAGTGATAATTTAGAAGGGGGGACAGAGTGAGAGAGAGATGGAGACAGGGATAGAGACAGACAAAGAATGTTTTATTTTTCTGGGCCATTTTTGAACATTTATGTGGTGTGTTAGTGTTATGTTTTTTCTGAGAAGTAATCTGTCATGTTGTGTACAATCAACATTTCCATTAGGGAGCAAGCAGGGTTCAAAAAGTAGAAACATGTGTGACATCCAGATAGTATCCCACTGAACTGCCACTAAATTAATGTGACATCTGGAGAATACCCCACCAGACTGTCAACAATAATGTGACGTCCCCGACTATCCTCGGCCAATAACTAAGGAACTTCAGTCCTCACTACTGACTCCAATGTGAAACTGTCACTTAAACAGGAGTAATATTTCACACTTGTCCCCCTAAGAGCACAACAGGAATATGTTATATAACCTGAGAATGGACTGTATACTTCTGCCCACCCCTAATGTAACTCCTTATTACACACTTCAGAGCAATGTGTCACAGTTTAAGACCTCTGATACACTCACACTTAAATAAATTAAATCTCACACACCTAAACACTTCCTGGAAAGCCTGACACATATTTCCAGCTATGTCCCTTCCCTAAAATAATATGGTAATGCTGCCACCAATCAGAGTGTCTTCCTGCCCTTTTAAAGGGGTGTACCATTATGAAAACTAAATATTAAAACAATTAGTAGCAAAATGACCTAAGCAGCCAGGCGTTTGGAGTGGCACGAGACGTTATCAAGGCAAGTATAAGCACTCTCCAAACAATAAAGAAAGCACTTATTGACCAGCCACAATATAAGTTAATAAAAAATTTAATAATGAACAAATTGATTAACAATATAAAACAGTAATTCCCAATAAACAAACAGAACTCAATCACCAGGAAAATGAAATTAATACTGAAGGATAGAAATCCAATATTTAGAAAAACTCTAACTGATCTAACTGATTATTTATAATTTTCCTGGCTGACTAAAGAATACTGTCCCTGATCTAAACTAAATTATTACAACAGAGCAAAGACAGGCTTACAGTTCTTGGTGAATCCTTTTGGGTATCCCCTGCACAGTACAATTGGAAATTGGCAACTGTAACTATAACTGACTTCAACTGTCTGTTTTCTAGACTAGCTTAACTATCAGAACTGTTCCAGTTCTAATTTTCATTTCATATTTTGAAAATCAACCAACTGCTATTTAATGAGGTTCCTTCCTGTCTTTCAGCTTCTGACAGAAACACATAGCAACTGTCAACATTCCGATGACATCAGCAGCAGATCAGCTGAATCTGAGCCAGTTTGCCTTTACAATCTTTCTTCACAAAAATGCACAGTTAGAAATGAAAAATGACACTACTGAAGTCTTAAAAACATTCTGTATAAACAGATTATAAATCAACATGTAAGAACTTATTTACAATATCATAGCTAGTCATGCTGGCATATAATACACAGGTTAATCTGAAATTAGGTACAACACTCCAGCCAGACATTCTAGCACAGATGACAGTGTCTAATTTCTTCACAACATGATTAAGACATAGGCAGGATAATGATGGGTTAATAAGATAAGTAGACAACACTTACACACATAATACTATTACAAATAAAACATTAAATTAGACTTTATATTTCTGGATTCAAACTCTTGACACTATGCAATACTAATACAAATAAAACATTAAATAAGACTTTATATTTCTGGATTTGAACCCTTGACACTATGCCAAAAGTATTTCCAGACATGAATTATCTCAACCAACTACACAGGATATGTTACTTTGCAACCTTATTGGCTTGAGGGGATAGTCACAAAAGAATAAGCAAGAGAAAATGTAGGCATCAGGTTTCATCACAGTAATGACAGTTTTACTATTACATAAGGTGTACCTTAGAGCCAGCAACATAATAGATGATCCAATGCAGAGCAGAGATGTGGTCGCTTACAGTGCTATTTGCCATTTGTTATGAAGCCAGGAGCCAGAATTTTTTTGGCAGCATGCTTAATAACAGTATTTGCAAATGTTATATCCTATATGGTGCCCATTCAACTCTGCAGAATGTTCAAGAAACAATAATAATTGTCTTCTCATAGTGGTATAAACCTGTCTGTAAATAATGCAGTGAGAGTAAGCACAGTAGTGTGAAGAGCATCACAGTAATGTGGCCAAAGACTAAAACTCACAATATTCTGCCATAAGCTGTGAACTGCCATTTCCTGCAAGTTACAGGTGCTGCTCCATGCCAGGCATCGTGCAAATGTTGAAGGACAGACTGATGACATAGAAGGGGGTAGAGACATAGAAAGGGGGAAAGGGAGCCAGGTAGCAAGTCAATTATGACAAAAACAGGATAATGATGGCTCAGTACAATATGTAGGTAACAGCTACACATAAAATAGTCTTATAAAAGCAGTCAATAACAGTTTGACATAGTTCTGGATTAGAACCCTAGAAACTATGCAGGAAACAGTATATAGCTCTGAGCATTGTCTCAGTACTTCACAAAGTTAAAAATCACATAGTTGAAGAGGTAGTGACATTTATTGAAGCAGAGGAGGATGTAAGCATTATTAATCTTCCATGTTATGTACATTAAAGTGTTTGCTATAGGGAGCAAGAAGGAATAGGAGAGGAGAAACAAGATTAAGACACAAACAGGATAAGGGTGGTTTAATAAGTCTCCCAACTGGGGATGAAATGTGTTTGCAAAGGTTTTATTGCTTCACTATTCAAATGTTATGCTATATTTTTGCTAGTCATGCTAGATCAGAAAATGTTGTAAATGGAGATAAATACAGAAATTAATAGTTAAACAAATGATAGGAATATAAAGAGACACAAAATAATATTTTGACAGAAGTCTGGAATCGAACCCTAGATACTATGCTAAAACATCAGTTTACAGACATGAATTATATCAACACACCATATAGGAGCTCTTAGTTCATTACATCCAGCAGCCTAATAACTGTTATAGTAACTGTTTCAAAGTTACTGTACTTACTCTGTATTGTGCAGCTTGTTTAATTTAAACACATTTGTGTCAAGATAATTGGGCTAATTCAGGCAATGGTCAAAACTCACCAGGTTTTGACATATCATGTGAAATGGCATTCACCATCACTTAGCATTGGTGTATGGTGCCAAGTTCCTCACAAATGCTGAGGACAAAAAGTGAAGGTTTTTATGGTCCATTTCTGGCCATGTGTTCCATGTGCATGAATATTTTTGGCAAGATTAAACATTTGAAAAAAGGACAGTGGTGAAAATTGGGGGAGGGGTCAAGCAGGATGATGGTGGTGGGACAGCATCAAATCTATCTAATTCTTCACAACATATACCTAGAATTGCTCACAAAATTTGATGAACTTGGAGATCCACTACATCAGGGATGGGTGAAAACAATAGAATAATGTTGCAGAGCCAATTGGACCAAATATAATGTGTTGAGATGACATATAGGCAAAGTGGAGAGTTATGTATGGGGTATAATTGTTTTGTGGGGCAGGAGCCCATTTTTTTTTTGTTATGATAGAGAGAGAGGACTGGTGAGGAAGTTGCTTAAGAATAAGAGGTTCAGCCAGGTCAGGTAGGTTAGGTAACAGGTGCAAGCATACAGGACATACAAAACAGACAGACAGACAGGGCTAATGATGGACATAAAAGGTTGGGGGATAGCATAAGTGGGGATAGGCAGGGGGCACTGGAGGTTTATCCACATCCAGCTTGAACACAGTGAGACTCTAGTCCTCACCCTCAGTGTTGTCATCACTGTCTCCTGTGGAATTTCCTGGATTAGTGCTGGACACGGAATTAATTTGGCCATCCGATGCAGGACCTATTCAACTCTGCCCATTCGGGCACCGAGGCCCATCTCCATTATGTTCTCCATCAGCTCTGTCAGCTCCTGATAGGCGACAAATCACCACCTTCACTAGTACTGCTCCAGAGGATACCACTGTACCAACAGCAGGGGCAGAGCTACCTGATGTAGGTGGAGCAGGTAGGACAGAAGTTGTGAAGGCAACACTGACAAATTGTGACAGAGATGTGCTGGGTGTCTGTGGTGGTGCTCCACAGCCACCTGTGGAGGTATTGTGGGACAAATCACAGTGGTCATTTTAGCTCCCTGTGCTGATGGTCATTTTGGCTTCAGAAACATAATGGTCATTTTGGCTTCAGCAGCAAAGTATCACAAAAAATATATTAAAAAAATGAAAAAAGAGAGATAGGGTTGGAAAGACAAAACAGAGAAAATAAGATCAATGGTATTCACATTATTTTATTATTTCAATAAATAAGCAAATATGACACATACATATGCTCACATTTGACACATCCAGATATGATGCAACGGCATTAATGTGTCATAAAATAAATCAATATCAGTGCTACTATATAAGAAATAGAAGCATTTATTTGACTATGTCATAGCGGATATATGCTTTCCCACTTAATTTCAGTTATTAACACTGAATTATTAATGTAATTCAGTATTGTAGTTAATATTTTGTAAATACTGTCCTGTACTAAAAGCTAATTTATGCTTGTGGGAATTGAACCAACATAGAACTAAGCTGGTGTACTCATTGACTACTGCAATAAGAGATTTTGGTAAAGACATGTACACTTGATATAAAAGTTTGGTTATGCCTGCTCATACAGATATGGACTGATGGCCTATAAAGTATTATATGGCTTGCATTTATACCTGATGCATACTTACCCCATATCTCTCTGAGGTGAGACATTTCTCCTTATACTCCTCATGGTCCTGTGCTATCTCTTCTGCAGCTGTACAGCAGAAAAAAATAATAAAAGCATAATGAATAACTGTATTGGCTGGATACTCCATTCTATATCACTGACTGGTTGTGGGTCACTATACTGGGGTGTTTACAGTCTTAAATCTATCTTCCCATTTTTACAAGAGGTACTGTTTGTATCTCTTCATGTCACTGTAATGGTGATGACATTGTTTCCCAGTGTGTGGAATGCCAGCTGCATTAGAGACAGCCATGGATAAGCTAGACATGCCTTAGCCTTATACTGAGAAATGGTATAATCACCCGTATCAGCCTGTCTATAGCACTTGACAGGGAGTACCACAAAAATATTGGAGTCCTCAACATCCCACCTTTGTGCTCTAAACTAAACACCATCCTCACCTTTGCCAGCCATGTCTATAGAAGTCAAACTAGAACTATGTATCTGAGTTGGCATCCAATTCAGATCTTGCATATAACAGCCTGTGTGCAGAGATGCACAGCTTTGCCAGCTGCATTTGCCACAACTGAAAGCACAAATATGGCTAAGTAGACATGTTGGCATTGATTACATCCAAAAGCAAAGAAGGTGTGAGATATGTTAGTGAGATTTGGCCATGTGTGATGATCAGCCTATTTACACATGTTCCCAATGTTAAACATTTAAAAACATTGTTATGTTTGTTCTGATCATTGCTCATTGTATGTAAAATGGTATGAATTGTGGAATATCGGGCTGCTGGGACTTACTAGCAAAATTGCTAACCTTTGCTTATTAACTATCAGTGCCACAGGAGACTTTCATTTTAAGTGTTAATTTAAGATATGCTATTTCACAAAGAATGAAGATGTACTTAAAAGATGCCTGAATGTGTATAACTTTCATCATATTACTGCATTTCTATGTAAAAGACCATATTCCTGGTTGTAAATACATTTCAGATGCATGAAGTTGCATGACCTGAGTAATACATATTAGTGTGTTGCATACATACATACATACATCAAAAGACATACTTTGTCCTAAACACATAGTTCTGATATGTGATTATAATAAAACTATTGTGCACATCATACCTATGCTAGTGGATTTTAAATTGACTATCATCACTGTTATGTTTCTGCTTTCTATTTAGTGTTACATTCCTATTCAAAGTTTGTGACAAATACCATTTTGACCCCCTCAGTAAGGGTACCTGTGAACTGGATTTCAACCTGCCATTCCCTATCTTCTTTTTCTAAACTCACTTCACTTACACATTGTGCCATAGAAATAGAAAGCTAGCAGGTGCATCTTCATCACTCAGTACTTTCCAGGGTGCTGATGGCTGTGCACTGGGACAAGGCTCATTTGCACTACAGAAGGCAGCCCAAATTACATTTTTCATTTTTTCCCTTTAGACATGAAATGTTGTGAACTGCCAAACAATGCACAAATGCAAAAGGCAAAATATAAAGATATAAATTTTAATTAAAAAAAAAAAAAAAAAAACACCAAGCTATCAGTAATACTTTGAACACTGACTTGCTACATTTGTGTTACATATCAACAGGGATTCAGATAATATCACTTTTTTAGAAAGGGGATACACAGAGCATTACATCATCTCATTTGTAGCACACCACATACAAGTCATAATGACATGCTTTGAAAATGAAATATATAACTGTCATAATTAATAATTAGACTATATGGATATGTAATCTATAATTTCTATTTCCAAATTCATGTTATTAAATTTCTTTTCTCACACTTTAGAAACTGACATTTTTGACATCATGAATAGCAAATGCTATTGTCAAGAAGAATAGTTTAGTTTTCCACAACAAAACATTGCTAACAGCGATTCAAAAGGACTATGGATAACATATTCAGTATTTATCACACACACCTAGGGTGTTGAATTCATGTCCCAAAATGCATATCAGTACTTCATCTGACACAATAAGCAAAACTATCCTTACTAAAGATTTGACCCCTCCCCCCCAGCACCTCTGCTTTTGCTCCCTTTGCAATATATTTGCAGTTTGTTCCACAGAGATGTTCAGTTGACAGGTGCATTTTCTTCACTTAGTATTGCCCAGGCTGTTGATGACCGAACACTGATGCCAGGTTTGTTTGCACTACAGAAAGCAGCCCCAATTAAATCTTTCATTTTTGCCTTCAGCCATGAACCATGACTGCACACTGCCAAGCAACAAACAAATGTCAAAAAATTAAAAAAAATAAAAATAAATAATAAAAATGTGAAAACAATTGAAAGGAAAGTTACAACAATCAAAATGTATATCTAGCAATGACTAGAGCATGTAGTGCATTACATGAACACATTCATCCTTTTCACATCTTCTTTCCACATCAGAACTTCAGTTTCTGTCACACATTATTAGGTCTTTAGGTAATGCCAAATAATGTAAAAGAGGGTAAACAACAGCTGACATTAGATCTTTTTTGACACTGCAGATACAATTAATACTGACATCATTTCAAAGGAAATTTCTGACTCTGGATTACTACTTAGGAGATATGTTGATGTAATCCATCATATCTAATACAGTTTTCCACATGTCTTGTTACTGCTTTTGTATTATCACAATGTGGAAATTTTCATATTTCACCTCATACATATCACATGCTGTTAATATTGAGAATAGTTGAGTTTCCAGCCACACATACATATACCAAAATGTGTGTCAATATTTATTCTGACCCCCCAATAGAATATCTGTAAACTGGATTCAAACCATGCATTACCTATCTTCTTTCTCTAAACTTACTGCACTTACACCTTGTGCTACAGTTAAGGTAGCTAACAGGTGCATTTCCTTCACTCAGTACTATCCAGAGTGCTGACAGCCATGCACCAGTGCTAGGCTCATGTGTGCTACAAATGGCAGCCCAAATTAAAGTTTTCATTTTTTGCATAGGGAGGTGAACCACTGTTCATTGCTAGTGACCACTGACAGTCATGCCAAGCAGAACTCAAAGAATTAAGCCAAAATAAATAAATCTGTTTTTGATGTTCTTTCAGTCTTTGTTGTCTTATAAAATGAAAACATTTACATTACTAATGGCAGACAAATAGCATCAGACCTAGATTTGGACCTTGATACCATGACATTAACATGACACATTTGTGACTAATTTCACTATTTGCCACAGAAAACAAACCTATTTATAAAGAATAAAAAGTAGCTTACATATACTCAAAAGGTGACATTGTATTGTTTTACAATAAAGATTATACATAAACCTTTTGTCATAGTCATCCTTTGCAAGTTCCCAAAAGATGTGTAGATGAATAATATATTTGAAACAGTCAAGCTCATAATTCCTGTCACAATAGTAAAACATATTTTCAATACTTTAATTTTTTACCTTTATTTGATTACCATTATTCTCTTCTTATGGTAGTCTGACATAAATGCAATGTTATTTGGATTTCGTTTGATCTGTGTTTCTATTATTTAAGTGTTAAGTACTTCAGATGAATTATAGACTACATTTTTACTCATAGAGGCAGTTGGCTCATAACCATTTAGTAATACATATGTTATAAAGGGGTTCTCTCCTAAGTCAGTCAATGTATGTCCCTAATGTGTTAAGTCTATTCTCCCTGACACACCCTCAGTAACTGTACATCAGAGTAGCAGGAGTGTGAAACAGTTAATTATCCCTGCAGTTGCACTATACTTTTATACTTGCAAGTCCTTAGCAAATAACACTTCTCATGATTGTTCTTTCAATGCTAGAGCATGTTCATGGGATCATGTAGGTCCTTATATTATGCTTACCTTACCAGCTCTTAGTGCAGATTATTGCATTCAAGAATGCTAATGATTTGACACCTGATGTGCATATTCACAGTGTTCACAGGGCTGAATCTGCACTATATAAGCTAATAGTATAGGTGAAGCACTTGTATCGTAGCAAGGGAGACTGTTTGGATCCATATACCTTTTGATACTACTACTATTTGCCTTGGCATTATTTTGTCTAGTTTCAGAACTGACTTTTTGTAAAAGAATTTGATTTTGCATTACTGATGCATTAAATTTTGCAATACTATTGTTTGCTGTCTGCATTGCTTGTCCATTGCTGTTGTCATAGCCAAGTATATCAGTTATTTATTTTAATTAAAACATTTTTAAAGTAAATGTTACCTCCTATTACAGGAAAATGTGGGTGAAAACCTGAACACTTCTTCCAAAGTGTGTTATATCACTAGTAGCAATGTTGGGAGGGGGGGTTACATTTGAATCCCAACAAATGTGTTAAGCCTGTGATATTTATCTGTCTGCCATCAACACAAGTGAAGATCCAAATAAATGTATTCATTTGTAATTAAGTATAAATGTTTCTATAATGCTGCTATATGGTACACAATTGGACATTGTTATCGTTCTTATGAGCTTTAATCTATGATTTTAATTTACTTTTCTCTGTAGGGGAGATTACATTTTTGTATTAGTGTTGTGTGTACTCACTACAGATCCTTATGTTTTCATTTCTTTTGTGCATTATACCTGAATAAATTCATAGATATTTATTTTGTTAGCACTCACACTTTTTGTTTACCCCCCCCCCATTTTTTTAAGTTTCATCTCCTACAGAGCTATGAAGCCCAAGACATCTGGTCTCCCCATGAACCACCATACACTAATGCATAGAATTAAGTCATCATACAGGACTAAGGAGACACTCCTCATTCCTGTTAGAGAGGGGAAGAGCTGACTAGTCTTCCTGTGACTGTATCTGGAAGTAGGTGAGCAACAACATCAATGCTGTTGGAGGACATGGGCACCGCTACCAAAAAAATAAGACATTATGCCAGTGACATGATAAAATATGTGAAATATAGAGCAGCTGCAATTGCCCATAAACAGATGGCTACTAGTGGAGGTCTGCTACTGAATCACCACTGACTGAGACAGAGGAGTTCCTGTCCACTTTCAGATATCCAGGCAGCTCTTCAGGATATTTCCATAGAGTAATTGATGTTGGTATTGAGGTGAGGGGCAGTCAACATGTGTCTACTGCTTCTTCTTCTTCTTTCAGATTTTCCTGGCTAGGGGTCACCACAGCAGATCACCTGTTTCCATTTCTTCCTGTCCTCTGCATCTTGCTCTGTCACACCAACCACCTGCATGTCTTCTCTAACCACATCCATAAACCTTATCTTAGGCCTTCCTCTTTTTCTCTTACCTGGCAGCTTCATCCTTAGCATCATTTTCCCAATATACCCAGCATCCCTCCTCAGCACATGTCCAAACCAATGCAATCTCACCTCTCTGGCTTTATCTCCAAACTGTCCAACCTGGGCTGAACCTCTAATATACTTATTCCTAATTTGTCTACTGCTGAACTTCCAGGTATGCCATAAAATGAATCATTTATCTTGTTTGTAGTTTTATATGTAGTGCATGGAGTGTGGTGATTATGCTCTCATATTCAGAAAAAGACAAACCCGTTAGCACTGACCTTAACAATTGTTAAGCACCCCTTGCTTATGTTAAGGTTATGGCTACTGCTTGGCAGTAAAGTCTGCCTGTACTGACTAGCAAATGATAGTGGCAGAGCAAAATATTTATTTCTGCCTGCTGAATGTACTCTTAACATGTCCCTAACTTCCTGTAAAAAACTTAGAAAGTTGCTAGAATAACAGAATGTGTTCACCTGCATAATGTGAAGGATACAAACTCTGAAACTCAAATGTATGCCATTATTTAGTGACTTCAGTCCCCGGTGGTCTGCCCAAAAACCACAGAATTTATGAAGAACAGACAAAAAATATGAAGCAATAATCTGAATGTTCTGCAAAAATCTAGACAATAGAGAGACATTAAAGGTAAGTGTAAACATGACAGACAGCATTACACTGCCTTTCTGACAGAAACCGCTAAGTGTTTTACAGCTTTGAGAGCCAACAAAACACTTAGCAATTTTTTCCCCTGTAAGTAATAGTACATGCAGCATATAAAGCTCCATGCACTACAAAGAATTATGATGTGTTCTCAACATGGATCTCAAGTTTCACCTCTTCAGCTTCACTCTCATCCATCTTTCATTTCCATGTTTCCTGTAGAAGCATATCTGGCACTGAATTTGCACAACCACCGCACATAGTAGTCAGTTTTCCCCTTGTTACTGTACATAAAGTAGATTTAGGTATACATTAAAGCCCTTTTTACTTGGGTTTGCATCAAGTACTGCCTAAATGTACATAACATAAGTTTGATCATTTTTATTCTTTTTCTGTCTTTATTGTTTTAATTACTTGTTATTGTAGCTGATCTTGCCACCAGCACTGTGGAATTCATACCACCTGATGTCAGAGTATTGGTAGCCTCTGATGATGCTGGTGGTGATGAAAAGGCACAGTCTGGGGATGTAGAGGGTCAGTCTGATACTGAGGTTGTGCCTCTCACATTCCCTGCCCATATTTCAGACACAGTCAGCATGTCTGTGCATACCCTTGACACGGATCCCTCAAACATAGGACAGATTGAGGGTGACACAGTTCATCAGGGTACTGTGGTTTCTCCAGCTGCAGAACTGGCTAATATTCCCTGTAGGCACCATGAGGGTGACATACAACACAGGGATGTCAGTAGACATGTTCGGAGAAGGCCTGCTGTCAGCCCCCCTCCTGATGATGGCATGTCATTAGGTGGCATACAACATATGTGTAGGGCTGTCATGAAGATACAGGCATGTTCCACCTGGGCCCCAGAAGAGATAGTCTGATCACTCATGTTGTGCATTCTGACATGTGAGACTGCCTGAAACTTGTTGGTGACTCCTTGAACAGGACGAATGACACACTGGATCAGGCAGTGTCTGTAATAGAACATCTGCCTGGAGATGTTCAGTATCCACATCCATGTGGCTGTAAAGCAGCTACCTCATCAAGTGTTAGCTAATGTGGCTGTGCAAGATCCTGCTACTGTAATGGCACTACTGCAACTGGTCTGTCAGTGGTTGAGGTGTCCACACCCAGATGTGGCAGATCACGTGGTTGTGATCTTAGACATCATTGTGATGGGAGCTCATCCAGCAAGCATCATTCCCATTCAGGTAGCACCCTGACATCTAGCCAGGGCCATGGAACTAGCAGTGCAACTCATGGCGGAGGTAGTTCTCATGGTCGGGGGGCTACAGTAGTGAACTGACTGCTCTACCATGCATGGCTCATACCAGTCCAAGATGCAAGAATGCAGTGCTAGAACAGGTGCTTTGATTGTGTTCATGCAGACCCACAGAAATTAAAGATCATCTTGCCCATACTGCTTCACACACACACCACACACACACACACACACACACACACACACACACACACACACACACACACACACACACACACACACACACACACACACACACACACACACACACACACACTCACTTCTTTAGTGTCAGGCTTGCCCTCCTGTAACCCTCTCCCCCACACTGTGCAGGTGATGACTGTGCCCTGCCCTTTGAACATTTCTTTCTGACTTTAGGTTGCTATGTCTGATGCACAGAGTGAATAGCCAATCCTTGCTTAGCCAGCTACTTGATTTCATCACATGTATTGCAAAGAAACTTTGATTAATATTTCTTTTTCCTGTTCAGTTGTAAAGTATTACTTATGTACTTGTTGACTGTAATTGTATTAGTTGTATTATTATTATTATTAATTCAGTATTACTAGTTATGAATTGTTGCTTGCTCTTAAACTTGTGCAGGTGATGGCTAACATTGACCTGCTCATTGCTGGTTTATCTACACTGGTCACATGTCATGTGTGATACCCAGTACTGGGGTGCAACCACAAATGTATATTTGCATAATTCAGCCTTGACTTACTGCTGACATTACTGTTGAGTTGAGACATGTTTCATCTTATTGACAAATAAATATTTGTATATGAAAGTAATCACTGAGATTATTTTTAGATATGTAACATTTACCTTGGATAATACTGCAGGTTCAATCAGTGTCCTTGGGGTTTGACTCTGTCTTTTGCTGATAGGACGCAATCATTACATGGTTAAGTAAAGGTTAAGGACTTTGTCAGGTATCAGTGTTAATGTATATATATATTTATTTAACATTTATTTACCGTGAAAGTCCGACTTGGAACTAAGCCAATTTTCAGCGGTGTCCAGGGTGAAACGCTCCAGACTTGTGTTTAGGATCTTAGTTTTCCAGTTAGATGGTAATTATGTGTGGTATCATTTACTAGTTAGCCAGAACCATAGCATATTGTGCATGTCTACATCTGCCAGCACCACCTACAGCTAGTGGCTCTCCTTCAGACTTCTCATCGGTATCTGATGTAGCTGCTGGCCCTGACTGTGATCCTGCCCCTCATTGTCCTTGTCAAAGCTGGTTCCTGAGAATTATATTGTGCAACAAGGCACAGACTGTGAGCATTTGGGCTGAGGTGGCAGGGTAATACTGCAAGACACCTCCTGATGTCTCTAGAAAACAGAACATTGATCTGAGCAAGCCAAATACATGTTATATTATATTTCTTGTTTGAGCATGTTCATCATTGCATTCTTGTTCAGTGGGGTTGTGTGGGTTTCTTGTGGGTGTCATGAACCAAAGTTCTAGTGCATAACCTACATCCACCACTAGATGCCCTTGTGGAAAATTACCCCTAGCAAACCATGTGTATAGGTCACAGGTGTGCCACTTGTGTGAGTCATGGAAACTGCCAGGGTTACCTGCACACACATTGTAAATGATCCTTGGGCATTATAGACAACCTGACAGGTAATGGAGTGGAATCCTTTTCTGCTGATGCACCTCTTTCCCTGTTCATGGGGTGGGGCTTCATGGGGGAAGTGTGTTATGGTATAAAACTGTTACATGTTTGTTGGTCTCTCCTCTGGGGTGCGTGGGAACCACATATGATCCCTTGCATGTTGTAGCATTGAATTTAGAAAGTGATGTAAGATTCTAGAAACTGAGGCTTGTGACACCCCTAATATATCTCCTGTGGGTCTCTGCAAGTCATTGTAGCTAGTATTCATAATGCTATATGTGCATTTGTTTCCACTGGGATGAGCTCTCCACAACTTCCCTGGGGTCTTAGATGAGGATTCAGAGGTTGCATACTTCCTCTATAGTTTCCCTGTCCACCCTGTATCATTCTAAAGTTTCTGCATCATGCAGTCCATGATATGTCAGACGGGGTCTGAATACCCCTCTCCTTATTGGCCGAGGTCTAGCAGCACCTTGATTTAAAGCCTGTCGCACATACAGATTAACGATGGAAGTAGTAACCCATAACATTTTTTTCTAAGTGTCTTCATGGTTATATTCTAAAGGGTTTTGGATTTTAGGGTAAAAGGGAGCACTGAGTATACATGATCACTTTATATAATCCTGAACAGCTCTACCATGTTGGACTGCTTAATTAGAATATAATTCAACTACTTATGCTTTCATTAGCATGTTGTGCAGGTTGTCCTTCTTTTGAGGGTGGGAACAAAGTGCAGAGCTGTTTCATGAATAACAAATAGCAGCACTAAGTGCAGGCATTCATGAATCTGGCTCAGGGTTTGTTTCATCCCCTTACCTAGAAATTTAAAAACACTATAACAATTTAAACTGAAATAATACCATATACAAATAGATAAATAAATAAATAAATGCATTAATTAGAAAAAAAAGAAGACAATGTAAGCATATAAACTGTCAAACCATCAGCCAAAAATTATAAATATTCAGATTGCAGTCTTTTCTGGCAGTACTCACAGGAAAACTTTGAATATATAAAAAAATATATTTCTCAGCTTCTAGCACAGTTCAGAAGCAATTCATCTATCTGTCCTCACTACACAATAATTATTGTCTGCCTTAACTGGGAACTTTTAAAACTAAAATAGTAATAATAATAATAATAATAATAAAATAATACTACAATAAAATAAGAGCAAGAACAAGAAAGTCATGTAAGCATACAAACTATTAACTAAAACAAAAGAAATACTGACAGGGTGGCCTTTTCTGGCAGGTGTTTCTTTAGCTTAAATCAAATATTATTTTTCATCTCTGTAGCCATAGCCAGCATTAGGCACCCACCAAACCTGTGGTTATGGGAAGCCCCCAATTACCTATCCCTAAACGGGATCCCCCAAGCAGCAGACATGGGTTTCTCAGTCTCCTCCATTTGTTACTCTATTGCTCGACGTCACGTGATGGCAAACTTTTTTCTGATTTTTTTTAAACTTGCCAGTTAGCTGCACTCAATCAGGTCTGCTTCAGTGAAGCAAGGGGCCCGACTGGCTGCAGCTGCCAGGGAAGTAAGTTGTTGTGTTTTTTTTTTTAATTTTAGACACAGAAGTGATGAAGCAAGGATATGATTGGTCCTTGCAAAACACTTCCTGTGTCAACTGCCTTTAAAAAAGGCATGTGTGTGTTAAAGAAGGTTGAAATATTAAATTATAAACAACTGTAGTACATGGAAATTGTGATTCATCTTCTTAATTTTTACTAATAGGTCAGATGAAAGCAGAGTGTATTGAAGTATAGTAATGATATGCCAAATTATGCAATCTGTTTATTTTTAAGGGTAAGCTAACTTGTAAAATGACATTTGCTCAGAGTAATCTGAGGGTGATTCAGCAACATTACTGCAAAAGAACTGACCTGATCAGATGCATACAAATGCCCACTAAAGTGATTGAGATACTTACTGTCCAATAACTCTGAATTACTAGTTACTTTAAATTATGTTATCAGACAGGGACATGTGGGCAACCAAAACATTCAATTTTCTGCTTATAAGAACTTTATACCCTGCCTGATCTCCCATTTAAATGGATGTATTCAGATGTACCCTCTACCCATTTACAATAAAGGTGATTTCTATTTCAACATGTAGAGCTATGCTGTACATTTTTTTACTCAGTTGTATGAATTTCTGGCCTGAACAAGCCATATTTGTGAGTGATGTTTGGTAAAAAAAAAAAAAAAAGAATGAATAATAAAATAAAGTGTACAGCCCACATGAGCACTAATGCTACACAGCATTCCTGGCTGAAAACTACATTTCTAGTAGACTGTACATATACACAATGAATACACACACACACACACACACACACACACACACACACACACACACACACACACACACACACACACACACATTATCCCCTGAACTCAGTGACTCATGCATATTGCTATTATTTTTGGTCTCATATTTAGCCTTCTGCTAGGTTTGCTGATTTTGTTCATAAAATTGGACCCATTTAAGGGTAAATACATTATTAAATAAATAAATAATCTAATCCTTGACTAATACTTCATTGTTTCTAAATATATGGGACCTAGTTCCTGAATGCTTTCTGTTCTAAAAAATAAGAACTTGCTCCTTATTTCTAACACACTGTTAAGATTTTTAGGGGCCAGTGCTGTGATTTTTAATGTTGTGTGGCTGAGTGGCATTAATGCACATGGAATATATACTTAAAACAAGACTATAAGTATAGCACCAATGTAACAAATTAAGACATGCAAATTGTACAATGGCGAGGTTCATTATTATTTTATTATTTTAGTTATTTCTTGGTATTTGGTAAAACTTAGAATAAAGGCTAGGTAAGGAGATAGCTTTAGTAGTTTGCATATTTCTAAGTTAGGGTTAGAGTGAGGGTTAGGTAAGGGGATAGTATTTGTGGTGTATATGAGCTTGTGCATAAATATTATGGAATGTGTCAGTGAGTTTATCGAATGACAATGTGTTTGACAGTCTAGTATTGAATGCTTGTGTATGTGTGTGTGTGTGTGTGTGTGTGTGTGTGTGTGTGTGTGTGTGTGTGTGTGTGTGTGTGTGTAAGTGTCTTGTGAAGTAGTGTTAGAGAAAAATTAATGTGCAGGGTTAGAGAGGCAGGGACAAGGTAAGGTTTAGAATTCAAAGCCTCCGCTACACTTTATTCATGCATGTTAACCCTACCTGTGCCCCTAACCATAACCCTACACATTAATTTATGAAAACCCCTTTCCCTAACAGTAATACTATTCAGACAAATTTAGTCTGAAGTGAATGTCAGGGTTAAGGTTAAGCAGTTGAAAAAATAGACCATTTATTTTCCTTTTTCAATTGCTTGGTGTTCAATATTTTTTTCCTGTAGGTCAGCATTGATGTACTGTGCATTGATGCTTGTGCACTTTGATCCCATGTAATATAATCATACATTTGGCTTTTAAATGTGCTATACTGTTTTCTGAAGCCATGATATAAGGGATTTACAAAGCCATGTGTATTAATAATGTCAGGAGTGGTAGTTTTGATGTGGGACAATAGCCAAAGGTCTAGTATGGTCTGTTATGTTTGATAAAGCTGCTGCAAGTGGTGGAGACATTTTGAGTTGTTCACAGGTAACTACTTGGCTATCAGTCTAGAGGCCATTACAAACCTACCCAAAAATTCCTTCTGAAAAGTTCCCTTCAGCCTCAAGGAGTAAAAGACAAGCTACATGAGGGAGAATATTTGTAACACGTTTGTCAAAGCAACAAAAGCTGGTACAGCAATCTAATGTACTTAATAAAGCAGCTGGGTAACAACACTTATTTATATCTCCTTTCAAATTCACAGATATATCTGGTTATAGTAAGTGTTCTATCAAGCAACAGCCTTCACAATTCCATTAAATATTTTACCACTGACATAGTACCCCTGGCTTAAAGTCTGCTTGTGGACATTCACTCCACTAAAACTAACAACATAGCCAGCTTTAGGTACTTGCAATATACTTGGCTGCAAGGGCCCCCATAATCATTCGTAACTGTGTGGGGACCCACAAAATCTGCTGCTGGTTGGAGAAATAGTATTAATTTCCTGATTGTGCTCTCTATCTTGAACAGGTTTGTGATATGACCCTGTAGGGATAAAGCTGATAATTCCAGACCTGTACATAGCGTTGCTGCAATCTATCATTGTTGCAACTAAATGCCAGTAACTGTAAATGTCCCTTTGTGAGATGGGCCAAGACAGTGTGGTACACAAATCTGTTGCAATGTAAGAATATTGCAGCTAAAGGTCAGTCAGTGCATGCTACTCCTAAAAGTTCACAGCATGAACTAAATGGTTGCTTAGGAAGTGTGGCAGTGTCAGGGTGATACGTAGACTGGAAGTGCCTCCAACTTGACATTTGCTGGGAGCCCCCAAAATATTACCACCGGCCCTGTCTGTAGCTCTATCTATGAGTCTGAAGTAGTTAATCTGTTTGACCTCACACAAAGAAGCAAAGTTTGTTTTCTGTCCAAAACTGGAATTTTTGTAACTACACAAAAGTTAAGTTAAAAGAATAGTGTAATAGAAATAAAGCAACATAAAATAAGAAAAAAGAAAGAAAAACAACTAATATAAATATGTTTAAAATAATAAAAAATAAGATCACAGAAATTTCTATTTTTATGTTTTATTTTGCTGTAACACTGTAATGCCTGAAAATGGACCATTGCGACTTTGCTTACCTAAACAGCACTAGATAAATAAGTACTTGCATACTGTTCTTTAATGTTGTCATTGTACATACACAGAAGTTGAAGTTAACAAAGTAATAAATATCTGACTTGTTAAAATGATGTGGAAATCTAGATGACTGATATGGTTTATTGTTACAAGAGGTAGTCAGGCTTAGACTACTTCTAGTTGTACAAATGTCATATTGGCCACACTTGAAACTGAATAACAACTTTCCCAACTAAAAAAAAGATCTGCAATGATAACTGAATTCAACTGTTAGTGCAAAATGCAAATGAAACAATAAGTGATATGGAAATGCTTACTATAAATCTATGTAAGAACATGGCTCACAGAGCTGAAAAGGACTTCACAAAATTGGATTTACCAGAAGAAACACTGAATCCATGCCTTCTAGGGAAAGTAAAAACTGCAATTGGCAATATTATTTTTCAAACAAGTCAATCTCATTTAAGTCAGATTGTTGACTGATTGTTTTGCGATAGAAATTATCTAAATCCATTGTTGATCCTAAAACTGTAGCAAGTCTCACAGGCTGAACTATCCACTCAACCTTGGCCATCTGATATAATCATATCTAAACACTGACTGTATATCCAGACTCGTTAAACACTTATTAAAACATCACAGTTCTTAATTGTGAAACTTTGCATCTTTTATAACAATTTAGAGTAAGTTTAAAGTAATATATTCATGTGACTCTATTATATAAAGTGGTTAAGATTAGGATCTGGTTAACCTACACGAACACCCTCTCTTTTACTATTAGTAATAAAAAGATATTGTAAAATAGTCATACTCATTTGTTAACCAGGTAGGACCACTGGACCACAATCCCTTTTCATGGGTGACCCAGGAACAATGTTTGGTTAAGTGACTTGCTCAAGGTCACACAGCAGGCAAATGAGAGCTGTGGGAACCAAACCTTGAATCAGAGGAACTAAAGGTCATTGCCTTAACCCGCTCTACCAACTGCCAGATAAGCTGTGATGAAGCATTCTGTTTTTAAATCTTACCTATAGTCTTTCCATCTGTTGTGCTATAGCCATATCAACACTGTTTAGGTGAAATGTGATATACAATATCATCTACAAGTGTTATGTTGCTTCATCTAGAGATGCTCAACCATATTCATTACAAAACAAGTACAGATCACATCCTTTAGCTCACTTTTAGTACGAGTACAACTACCAATCTGCATTTATGGATCCCCTCTGTCTAGTTTACCTGCTTACACAAAGTGCTTTTTTACATTACATGTGGCTCAGGGATATATCCTTCTCTGTTTTACCAGAGATAGTTCTGTAGTGAGAACTTGTGCCTTTTTGTAATTCACTCTGTATCACTGGAACTCCTTCTTTATTAATATGACAGGTGCCCTCACATACTGAATCTTTATATAATCCCAAACAGTACCTTCCAAAATTTTCCATTTGTGATTACCTACAGCTTCCTTGAATGTTTGCCTATCTTTAGTTCTTAATATCTAACTTATTCTTTCCTGTTTTGTGCCTTTATTATGCTATACGTTTCACTGTGAACTACTGTAATAGTACCATAATTCTACTCCCTACCCTGATATTTTGCTGACCTACTAGATTTTCTCCTGCTTGCCTTTTCCATATTCTTACTCTTAGTCTGAAAATTGGAATCAGGTGCCTTGGTGTTCTCGTGCAGATCTACACTCTAGTTCTTTTTCAAAGCCTTTGAAACAACCCTTTTGTTTATCCATTTTCCAATTCTGATCAAATGTTTGTAGTTGCATCCATCTGATGCTGCTTTGCTACAGTTTCACCACTTGTTTTTTGAAATGTGCAGCTGTTTGCCAGTACATTTATGTCTTATACTCTAATTCACAGTACTGCCATGTTATCTAGGAGTCTTAGTATAGTCTTATTGTATAGTAATAAAGTACTATTTCCTTTATGATGTTACTGTGTTAATAATTTTAGATGTTATCATATTTGTACATGTATACCATGCCTCTGAATGTGCTTTGCATAATGATATTAATCTATATTATATTGAAAACCAATATATAGCTATAACATGTTTAATATGCATCATGCTTAAGAAAAGCAAGCTTATAATAAATATCTACAAACATACATATAAAAATAGGTATTTTCACTTTCCTAAATGATGAAGACCTCAGTATTTTTGCTGTATAGTTCTCCAGTATGCCAATGTATATATTTGAAAAATGCTAACATACATAAAGCAACCTTGCTCTTACATCTTTTTTTGAGAATCTTCTCATTCTTAGTACATTCTGTTTTTAACTTTACTTTTCAGAATATGCGCTCTTTAATATTTCATTTGGTTGGTTAGACCTGTAGCATTATGTGGACATGTGCGGTCCTGTACTTGTATACAATAAAAAGTACAATCGTTGTTAGTTTGCCCATTGAGAAAACTAATTTTCAGATATTGAGCTGTCATTGAACTCAGTGCTGTAAAAATAATGTTTTCATCTGCCATTTGACAGCTTGGTACGTGACAGCAATATTATCATGATTTTATAGAGGAAAGATACTCTTGTCTCAGCGATGTTCCTTGATATGTTTCATCGCTATCATATATTTTATGTCAATGTGCTAGACACTTAAACTCTCTGTTGTGATATAGTACAACATATCTCAATATCTCTGCTTCTAATTTTGTCACCGTGAATACCTAACAGTGCAAAGCTCTGTGAATTGTTGCACGCTACTTGTTCATGCTAATTCAGTTAAGCATTGTCTGAATAAGGTAATTGGGAATTTTTACACATTTTAAGACATAACCTTTGTGCCTGTCATTTACTTCCTAGCAAAACAGTGCAGATATATAGGATCATGCGTGTGTGTGTGTGTGTGTGTGTGTGTGTGCGCGTGTGTGTGTGTGTGTGTGTGTGTGTGTGTGTGTGTGTGTGTGTGTGTGTGTGTGTGTGTGTGTGTGTGTGTGTGTGTGTGTGTGCATGTTATAACTGAAAATACTGAAGTAACCATGTAGCATCATAAACGTTTAAGTGATATGGCATTCAAAACACACATGTCATGCCTGCCATTGACTTATGCTTGTGGTTGGAATCATAATGTCAACATCAGCATTGGATGCCCATATTTTTGGCCCCATTAAATTGGCTCAAATTGAACCATGAGTATATTGCCACTTCTTCTCTTACTTTTTTTGGAAAATATAATAAATGTAAAAAGAAAAATAATTTCCCATGACCAAAATACCATGTACTACTAAAAGTCACAAACTAACAAACCACGAAATTCAGAAAAAAAGGTAATGCTGAATCTGAGATCAAACAATGTATCAAAACAATAAAACCAAATGAAAAATACTTTGGGATTACACCTTTTATCAGTTTCAACATATAAAATATCCATGTGCAAGGAGCTACTTTTATAAACAATAACAGAAACAGAATAATTGTAGAAAATATTAACTTGGCCATATTATTGAATTGCAGTTGAACTCATTCTTCTGTATTTTCATATTGTGTTTCTAAATGTGTTTGAGTATTTCAGATAATATATGCAACTTCTGTATCAGTTTACCTGCCTGTTCACCCAGGTCATGGCTGAAAGGGGTTCCAAGACTGTCTCACTCACCCTCTTAACAAATGTAAAAATAAAAAACAGTAATCAACCGTGCTTCATCTATTCAGTTTTAAATGTTACTGAAGTCAATCTGTTGTTCTAAACTTGACCTTGGTAGACATCCAGTCTAATCTGCCAATGAAGCTCACCTTTAATTAGCCATTTGTCTAATTCTCCATCTTCTAATGTATTTACTCAAAGCCTGTAAGTTGTGGAATTTAAATATTTAAATAATTTGTGACACCATGACTGATTATATGCTGTGTAAGGAGAGACTTACAATATCTGTTTATATACATCACAGTTCTCTTTTTAAAAAATCCACAAGTTTTTATTACAAAAATTAAATATCTCTAGTACTCAGTTATAAGTCTTCTAACATTAGTTGCCTGTATATTTCAGTGTCTAAAATAACTTTGCCATTCCTTTATCAAACATGATTAGTGGTAACTGGGGCATTTTAAGAAAATGTTTAAGCTATGCTTACACTTGTGCTGGGCCACCCAAACTTGTTTAGTTTAGCTCGTACCACTGCTATAAAGTTAGTGTGTGTGCTAACAAGGAACCTACACAAACTGACAAATATATTCCCTCTGAGGGCAAATACTTCTATGGACACTGCAATGAGTATAGGTCTACTAATTGGATTAAGACCTTCACACAGCCACATGTAGGCTGGAGAATTTCAATTAACAATTTGTAACTGTAGTACCCAATATTTTGTTTATCTGACCATATGCAAATGTGATGTGCTTTATTAAGACAAAGCATGAAAATCATTTAAAAAATGAATTGTACAATGCATAGGGATGTAAGGAATAGATATAATAAAATTCACTTACAGCTGCATGTCATGAATGACACGTGGTCAACATCTAATCTGATTATCTTTTACTCCTCAAAATAGATTGATAATTCTGCATTTCCCGAATTGTGTTTGCTATTAATATACCCGAATGCAAGATCACAGTTTGTGTGTATACTGCATTTACCCTATTAAGGCGTTTCTCCTTCCCCAATGTTTGTGTGACTGTGTAGTATACACATGTATGTGTATACTACGCAGTCACACAACCATGTATACACTAATATGTGTATACTACGCAGTCACACAACCATGTGTACACATATATGTGCATACTGCACAGTCACACAACCATGTATACACAAATATGTATATGCTGCACAGTCATACAACCATGCATACACTAATATGTGTATAGTACACAGTCACACAACCATGTGTACACTAATATATGTATAGTACACAGTCACACAAACATGTATGCACATATATGTGTATACTACACAGTTACACAACCATGTATACACTAATATGCGTACAGTACAGTCACACAACCATGCATACACTATAATGTGTATACTACACAGTCACACAACCAAGTATACACTAATATGGTATAGTACACAATCACACAACCATGTATACACTAATATGTGTATACTGCACAGTTACACAACCATGTATATATTAATATGTGTATAGTACACAGTCACACAACCATGTATACAATAATATGTGTACAGTTCACAGTCACTCACCCATGTATATACACATATGTGTATACTACACAGTCACACAACCATGTATACACTAAGCAAAGACATCTAGCTTCTGATTATCTCCATAACAGAAAATTAAGACCTGTTTTGCATTTAACATAATGTTTAATGTCTTCATCTCCCATGTGCAAGATACAAGGTTCAATCCTGACCTTTGGCCAATGCCTCTTTGGAGTCTTCATGCTCTCTCTGGGTTTTCTCCCACCTCTGAAAAACATGCTTAGTGTTTCCATCTCAAACTTACCAAAGAATGGAGCTGTGGGCAGCAGTGCAGACTCTGCATGGTGCCCTACAGGGGGAAGAGTTGCATAAACCAGCCACTTTGAGCATTTTCAGTCCTGGAACCGCTCCTTTTTGGCATTTACTTCTCTGAAGGCAAGTTCAATGTCACTGGCCTCTGGTTAGCTAAATTTGCAGATGATTGCAAATTAGGAACTGTCATTGAATCCCCTAATGACACAAATGTTCTCCAGGAAGGGATGACACAGACAAATAACTGGTGTCAGAGCCATGGACTAAAACTAATGCTAAGAAATGCATTATAGTATCCTTCAGGAAGTCAGTCCCCCCCCCCCCCGGTAACTATCATATTGACAACATACCCTTGAGAGTTGAACCAGTCGTCAGGAGCATAGGGGTACACACAGACAGTAATCTAGCCTTTGACCATCACATGTCTTCAGTAGTAAGGAAATCATTTCATGTTGTGCAATTTATAAACAAAGGTATGGCGTCTGCATCCAAGAAAATCGTTGTTCTACTGTATTCTGCATTCAATAGGCCTATCATTGAGTGCAATGCATCCTTTGGTATGTACCTATCCTGGCATGTCAAACAACTGAAACATCCACAGAGGTTGCTCACTAAAAGAACACAGGGTGTAACATGCCCTATGCAGACCACCTCAAGACTCTATCCCTGTATTCTGTCTCTTACAGGCTGTTGAGGGCAGATCTATACCTGGCATACAAGGCATTGTCAGACCCCATTCTGATGGATCTCCTGCATATCCACAAAATAAACAGCACCAGAATTACCCATTCTAAAGACTTAAACCATACCTATGATATAAATAGGACCTACTGGAAAGACAGATATATATCCCGGAGACTATCCCTTCTCTGGAACAGGTTCTCCATCCATATGAAGCAGAGTTCCTCCCTAACCCAATTTAAGTGTAACTTGGACAATTGGATCGGGAACAGGAAATTCATCCCTGGTTTGGTATCTATGTCTCTAATGCACACAGGCAGCCTGTACATGGTTCATCTCCCAGGCCCCTGCTTGCACATATTTAATCTCCCAAGCCTCTGCTTACACTTATCAATGGTACCAGAAATTGTCAGATATTTGGGAATGCATGGCTAGGCTTAAAAAGGCCCTTATGATCATTAGCTAAGTAAACACCTATGAATCCGTGAACTTGGTTAATCTCTGGCTTGTTGTAAATAAATTGTTCGACTTTTTGTAAGTAAATATTTTGTTTCTTTATATTATTTTAGAAAGTTAATAAGAGCTGACATGCCTCTGGGTCAGAAATAATTTCGGTGAGAGTGAGACTGGCTTTGATGAGTACAAGCCTTGTTAGAGCTGTTGTTGGATGATTTGCTTACTGACTGGATTATTGTTGGTGTCTTAAAGCTATGTATCACTGTCCCTGGAATTTAGTGTGGACATTTTAAGGCTTGAGTTATGTGGAACACTTCTGCTAAGCACTAACCAAGGAAATCTAATTTGTGATTTTATTCACAACAGAAAATTAAGAACTGCTTGAATTTTTGCCCAACTTCCCACTTTCCTCCTGATGTGGTTTTAAAAGGTAATCTGACTTCCAAAGTCCCTCCCTTTCCTTATTTATTTTATTTAACATTTGTTCATTCCTATTGTCTATCGTGTAAGGTATGTATGTACTTTTCCCACCCACCACTCTAGGAGACCCCTGCTGAAACCCAGTCCTTAAACTATTATAGCCCTCCCTAATACAGGACCGGACAACATGGATATGCAATTTCCAAATGTCTCTGTAGCCAGCTTAGTAGATATGGGCATCCTGAGAGAAAATTAAATTGTCTCATGTTCTCAGACAATCAGTTAATCCTTAAAGAAGGTAATACAGTATGTGGGGTACTTCCTTGGAGGCAAAACTCTTGTTTATAACAAGGTTATGAAGAACGCACACACAATACATCTTTCACACATACCATTCATCACACATGTAGAAGAAACCTTCCCAAACTTCAAAGACCTCCTAAGCTGTCTATTGGGAACATTTTTTCTCAGCAATTATTAAAGTACACACCAAAAGCAACACCAAGCACCACACATAAGCCTACACCCAATGGTCCCCAAAGAATGAAGCCCATAGGGCAAGCAAACACTTTACCTAATACTCTTGTCATTGGGGATTTCATTGTATGACAAACAGATGCCCTACCCTCCAGGTTAAACAATGAGAAGATAACTGTTACCTATTTGGAGGCAGGGTCCACAGTATCATGCATGGATTCAAATCATTGCACTCTATGTATCAATATGATTCTATCATAGTCCATGTGGGTGTAAATGACCTGAGATGTACCTCACTGAGCTATATGAAAAGAGACATTATGGTTCTCTCTGAATATGTTTCAAAGACAGGTACAAGCCTTGCATTGAGCAGCATTCTACCTTCACTAAGGATGTTGTTGCATTATGTGCACAAATGGTTGATTTCAATAATTGGCTTAGTTTATGGTGTCACTCCATGGGAATCAAATATTTGTCAGTATGGGAGGACATAGATAACAGACCACATTGCTTTGGCAAGGATGGTCTGCCCTGTCCCACTAGGCTTTCAGATATTAGCTAAAATTGTACCCCCCATAGAACATTTTTAGGCAATGCCAAACTAACAAAACTACCACCATAGCAAAAAAGACTCAAAGGAACCCGAAAGTGTTACGGATCAGTGCTAGCAGCCTAAACAAAAAACTCCACACCCTACAAGCCCTCCTCACTATGGAGAATGTAGACATATGTTCTATTAGCCAGATGTTATTTAAAGCCTTAGAAAGTACTCCAGTAGTGCAAAGTTACAGTGCCTTCCACACATTTAAACCAACAACAGCACATTCAGGGACTAAGGGTGGAGGTGTCTCAGTCTATTTTAGCAACAAATATACATCCAGGTTGGTCAAACAGGATGATGCCTTAGAGTTCATCCACATGAAAGTCACCTTAGATAAGGTCCCTTACCATACGTTCACTAACTATAGGTCACCATCTATGCCCCAAGAGTCTCATAACTCTTAGATAGAACTAATACAGGCACTCCCATTGACCTAAATACCCTATTCATGGATGATTTTAACTATCCTTCTATAGACTGGGAAACATACACTGCCTTGAACTCGTATGCACAACACGTCCTGGACTTTAATAACATGAACACCCTGGACCAGATAGTATGTGCTCAAACCCGAGGATCAGGCTAATCACAAGGCCTTCTCAGCTATGTCCGTTACCTTAAACGTAAGACACAGCAGTGTGCTTAACTGGTGGTTAATGGCACCACCTTCACTGATCAGGAAGACATAGCGAATTTAATGACTGATAATTTCAGCTCAAACTTCACTCCCCCAAGCTATCCCCTGTGAAATTCCTACTAGCATACTCCCATCAACTATTAGCAGGGGTTAGCTTCTGGCAGCGCCCATTAAGGCCAAAAACACTGCTTCAATGGGCCTCGGCAATATCCCTGGTTGCCTCCTGCATAGGGTAAGACATGACCTATCAAGACCACTTGAGGCACTGTTTAACTACAGCCTCAAAACAGGTCATGTAGCAGGTGAATGGAGGACTGCAACAGTCATCCCTCTTCATAAGGATGGACCATCAATTGACCCTGGGAACTAGAGATGCATCAGTCTGACAAGTCTAATATGCAAAGCCATGGAACAAATTTTCTTGGAAATGATTAACAAGGGCATTGACAACCTATAGACATTGGACCCATCCCAGTTTGGCTTTGTTAAGGGAAGCTCACTGGATTGCTGGTTGGCTCATTGATAGGATGCAAAAAGTCAGAACTGGTGAGATCACCTCAACCAAGAGACGGACGGAGTACTTAGGGTTCTGTATTGGGTGCCCTGCTGTTTGGCATCTACTTATCAGGTGTCAGTGCTAATGTCATAATGTCAAAGGCCTTTAGCTCACCAAGTTTGCAGACAACTGTAAACTGGGAGCTATCACAGATTCCCCCCATGACATGAACATCTTGCAAGAGGTTCTAACACAGACAAATGATTGATGCCAAAGCCATGGTTTAAAACTCAATGCCAATAAATGCATTATAATTTCTTTTGGGAAATTGTCCATCCAATTTAATTACTCCAGTGATAAAACACCTCTATGAGATGATCTGGTAGTCAGAGATTTGGGAACATATGTAGACAGTAATCTGGCCTTCGACCAGCATGTAGAAAAGATAGTAAGAAAATATTTCTTTGTCACCCAGCTTATAGGAATGTGTATATTATCCAGGTCCAAAGAAGTTATAGTACCACTCAACTCAGCCCTTATCAGACCCATCACTGAGTACAATGCCCCTTTGGCATGCACCTAACCAAACCTGCACCACCACTGCCCTCCTCTCCTTCACACACACCATTGCAGAGGCCCTAGACAAGAATAAACTCAGTTTTTGTCTCTTCCTAGATCTCTCCAAAGCTTTCAGTACTGTCTCTCATCCTTTGCTATTATCCAGACTTGCTAGCCTACACCTATCCCCCTCATCACTTGCTTGGTTCAATGATTACTTATTTGCCAGGGAACAATCTGTCAAATGGCTGTCAGCCTCTTCCCCTTTTCTTCCCATCTCTACTGGTGTTCCTCAAGGCTCCATCTTAGGACCCCTTTTGTTTAACATCTTCACCAATGATCTTTTCTCCTCTTGTAAAGATTCTTCTCTCATTCAATATGCCGACAACTCCGCACTTATCTCTATCTCTAAGAACATTTCTGAACTACATTCCCTAACCCAACAAACCCTACTATCCACAGAACAATGGCTTTCTCACAACCTACTGATCCTAAATCCCAAAAAGGCTAAACTCCTACTTTTCCTTCTCCGTTCTCATTCTCACCATAAAACCTCCTTTGTTATTACCTCTTCTAATAATACAACTATCCAACCTGAAAATCACACCAAACTCCTAGGGGTCATCATCGATGATGAACTAAAGTTCAACCTACACATACACCAATGTATAAAAAGAACACACCAGAAATTAGGCCTGTTTTATCGGAACAAAAGATTCTTAACTCCTGATTCTAGACTTACTCTTGGACAGGCCCTCCTCCTCCTTACCCTCCTATATGCCGCCCCAGTCCTTACCAATATTCAGGCCACCACTCTTAACAAACTTCAACAAACTTACCATAAAATAACCAGATTCATTACTAACTCCCCATACAACTCACACCACTGCATTGCCTTAAACTCTCTCCAATGGCTTGAACTTTCCCAACTATTGCTACTTTATCAATTTCACATGCTTCACTCTATCCTTTATAAACCCTCCTCCTGTCCATCTCTCTCTGGCTTAGTCTCTATCTACACTCCATCCCGAACCCTCCATACTTTTAATCAGCAACTACTTGACATTTAACACCCAACAAAGTCCGTAGGCAAACTACTCTATAAACACTCTGTCGCCCATGCCTGGAACAGACTTCCCCTTGACTTACGTATAATTCCACACAACTCCCACTTTAAAACTAAACTAAAAACATATTTTCTCAATTCCAGGACCTGCCCTTGTAATGAGCCCACTTAGTCCCCCCCCTACACTCTCCCTTATTAAGGACCCCGCTTAGTCCCCCCTTTCACTTCTCATAAGGTATTTACACACTCTCCCTTATTAAGGACCCCACTTAGCCTCCCCTTTCACTTCTCATAAGGTATTTACATAATTTCACACAAACTGCAGAATTATACATTTACTTTGTTTTACTGCTCTATCCAATGCATTATCTCACTGAAAAATAAGCTTTTTTAATGTCTTTTCTTGGCTCCTTCTCCATACTTGAAACTTTAACTTGTTTGTATGTACTTTACAAATGTAAAACTTTTGCTCTGTATAATTGTTTCTCACCACATTATTTTTGTATTAGTATGATACTCTGTAATAGAATTGTATTGTTGGAGCTTTTCTCCTCGGGTCTCCACTGAAAATGGGCCACATGCCCAGTTGGACTAACTCGGTTAACAAACATCGATAAATAAATAAATAAACACTTGCAACAGTTAGAATGCCCACAAATGTTCCTTACCAGGAGAATCCAGAGTAAAAATACCCTGTCCTACACAGATCATCTAAAGGCTCTGTCTCTGTACTCAGTATCCTACAGGCTCCTGAGAGGTCATTTATGCCTGACTTATAAGGCATCCTTAGATCCAGCCCTGGTGCACTTTTGCACATCCAAAAAACAAACAGCACTAGAAACACTAGATCCAAATATTTGAACTTCACTTGTTTCATAAATAGAACATGCTGGAGGGACAGATATGTGACTCAAAGGATTCCCGTGTTATAAAATAGGCTCCTCATCCATGCAAAGCAGAGCTTATCCCTGCCTCTATTCAAATGAAACCTTGACCACTGGATGGGAAATTGCAAATTCACCCTGATCTGGCTCTGATGTCTCTGACTGGATGAAGGCTGTAAGTATAATGTTTTGCCAGTTAACATCCCCCCCCCAAGTCCTTTAGCTACCACCTTACTAATATTCTCCCCCTCCTAATAGATACCCAAGGTACTCAGGGACTAAACTGGGTTGGGGTGCATGGCTAGCCTAATAAAAGCCCTAGTGGCCATTAGCCTAGTAACAACCTATGAAACTATATACTACAAGGTTGTGTGACTGTGTGGTACATATGCACACACAGCTAGATAGATGGATAGACAGAAAGACTGATAGAGATGTAGAATTAGATATAGATATCGATATAGATTATATAGATATAGATATAGATATAGATATAGATATAGATATATAGATGTAGATATAGATACAGATATGGATATAGATATAGATATAGACATAGAAATATAGCTACAGATACAGATACAGATATAGATATACATATAGATTAGATAAAGATAAAGGTATAGCTACAGATATAGATATAAATACAGATATAGATACAGGTATAGACACAGATATAGATATAGATACAGATATAGATATAGCTATAGATACAGATATAGATTAGATATAGATACAGATACAGATACAGATACAGGTATAAATATAGATATAGCTATAGATATAGATATAGGGGTCTATTTCAACCCATCAAAATTACACTTTACTGAAACTGAAATAAGTGCTCTCACTCTCACTTCAGCGAAAGTGTTGATGCTGCGGTGGTGCAGTAGTAGCATTGTTGCCTCACAGCAAGAGGTTCTCCTGTTTGATTCTTGGCTGGAGTGCGGGGAGTGCCTTCTGTGTGGAGTCTGCATGTCCTCCCCGCGGTTGGGTGGGCATTCGAAAGACATGCGTAAATGGGCGTGCCTTTGTTGAAGGTTGAAAGTTGAGCTGGCACCTCGGCATTCATCAAAATCTACTGCCAATCATTAGCGGACCGGAGTTCTGCTGTGGCGACCCCAAACTGGGAAAAGCTGAAAGACAACAACAACTTCAGCGAAAGTGTGTTTAAACAAAAACGCACTTTTGCAAAACTCAGTGCACCAAGTAGTTGTTATAGGTCACAGTACAGTGAGGATAAAGGAATATTCCCTTTTCCTCACTGCAGTGTGATCTCAGCATTAGTATATACAAGTAGATGGGGTGTGGGGGGCACAGCCCCCTGCATAAATGCATTTGTTTTATTTTTTTTATGTGTGTGTGTTTTCTTTTTGTTTTTGTTTGGTATACTGACTTTCATGAAATTGCATTTTCATTTAAACACACTTTTGCTGAAGTGGGATTGCTTATTTCAGTTTCTGTAAAGTGTAATTTTGATGGGTCAAAGTAAACCCAGATATAGATATAGATACAAATGCAGATATAGATATAGATATAAATATATATATAGATATAGATATAGATATGTGAGTGAATAGTTTGGGTAGCAAAGTTTCTCCCATGCAAAGTGAAGGTTACTTCCTCTCCCCCAACAAAAAACACTGTTTTTATATTTTGTTACAGGGGACATAATATCACAGACATTTGTAAGTGGCAGTTTATATTTCTGGGATTTTCAGTCCTTTGTAGTGGAGCTATAATGAGTAATGGTATGACACATTTCTTTAAATTCCAGGGCTTAGAGATTTTAAACAGAAATATTGGTGATGAGATTTAGATATTTGATTGATGAAACATAAATCTGATTTGCAAGTCATACTGAAAGCCTATGAAGGCCAGTGTTTGAAAAATAGACTAACCTCGGGATTCATGAAGCTTGCGCCAGGCGCAGGCATAGCGTAGGTGGTATAATGCCAAATATGGCTGCAGAGCGATTCAGGTACGATCCAATTCCACGTGCACTACCGGCATACACCAGATCTGCGCAGCCCTCGGCTTAGGTATGCTAATCACCCCATGCGCAGTGCCGCACCATGCAAATGAAGGTGGATAGCGATACATGAAGTGGTGCAGGCATAGCGTAAGCCCACAGAAATGTATACCAAAATACACGGTTTACATTTTTCCAAACAGAACATCGGAGCTATGAGATATACAGCCAATGGCATAAGAAAAGATGCAGAACACCTAAAAAACAACATTTAATGTCATGTCCACAGCAACGCAAAGTACAACCGCAGAGCATGTGTGCGCAAATGGGAACACAAAGAAAATATATACAAATGTCATAAAATCACAATGTAATACAAATCAGGATTTCACCATAATACTCAATGGTATGCATGGTACACCACAACCAAGCTGCAAGGGTTACTAAGGGTCTGTGACAGTGTTCAGAGCGGTAACTATCAATTAGTAGTCAATGCCATGTAAATGAGGCAGGTAATACTGAATCGCAAACGTCCCACCGGATTAAGGATGTACCATACGGCGCAGCGCTACAACATCAAGGAGTGGCTCAGAGGTATACATGACATCAGCAGTGGGGTGTGCCACCGTAGCTGTAAGCACATTGGAGCAATGCAAATCTGGCCTGGCCATTGCTAAGCAAAGCCACAGGACAGGGGTGGGGAGGTAGGTATAGCATCGTTTAGCTGAGAGCACATATGGTGCCCGAAAGCGCATGTGTACGGGGATGAAAACATGCCCGAAACCCGGTAAGCGGATGCACGCGCCGTGCACCATAGCACAAACAGGAAGGTCAGGGGAAGAAAATAAGGAAATGCCGCAGTAGGGTAATTGGAGTACAACTGAGCAATTAACACCTATTAACTCACAGCGGGCAATCAACGGAAGCTGACAAGTCTGCTCGCAGAAACCTGCAAAACACTATAGGGGAGGTGTCGGATTGCAAAGAAAGGAGAACTGTCATAGCAGAGCAAAGCAAACCTGCAGTAGACCGGCAATAGAACACATTATTCAAGATAAGCCAGGTCTAGGAAAGTACAAATGAAAGCAGGCTGCTGGATGCATGCCAGAAAATGGTAGGTGAAACGTGATGAAATGTAAAGGGAAGGGCAAGAGGTAATCCACGGCAGCCAAATGTAATTCAACACCAAAGGCACCACAATAGTAGTTCCTGTCGTAAAACACATAAGATACCCTGTAGCTACGATCGTACATACACACCCTATGACATCATCAGTGTTCACGGCACAATAGTATAAAGTGTGAAAGCACCCCACACACACCTGTGTATTCCCAAACACTGCACCATAGGTGTAAACATACGGGGAACTTTTAAAATGTACATGTTGGGAGCTGCCATAGCTGTGATTCATCACCATGTGTTAGAGACTGACGGTGTTGTGGAGGATGATGCTGACAACCACCGCAGGCCCCAGAGGAGGAGAAGAGTGTTCAGACCAAGGGTAACCTACCAGGCGCTACATGATCTGGAGATAGTAGAGTGTTACAGGGTCATCTTACAGCAAATAGTTGAGCTGTGCCGGCCATGCCTGAGATCCAGAAACAACAGAGGGGAACCCATTCCAGTGGACATGAAGGTATGTGTAAGCTTGCGAATACTAGCCACAGGTACCTTTCAAAGGCTAACTGGAGATATAATGGGGATCTCACAGGCATCAGCATCCAGGGTACTACACCAATTCCTGGATGCCATGTTACCACATGCCAATGAGCATATATACTTCCCCAGAACGCAGGAGGAGTTGGCCAGCAATATGTGTCACTTCCACCATGTGGCACACTACCAGGAGGTACTGGGTGCGATAGACTGCACGCACATACATATCAAGTCACCACCCGGTGAGCATGGTAGGCACTACATAAACTGCAAGGGATTCCACTCCATCAACTGCCAGGTCATGTGCAATGCCCAGGGCATTATCATGGATGTGTGTGCTGGCAGCCCTAGAAGCTACCATGACTCCCCTATCTGGCATGCCTCACAGCTGTATCAGGTATTTGTCAGGGGGGACATCCCACATGGCCACCTTGTGGGGGATGCTGGCTATGCACTGGAGCCGTGGATGATGACTCCCATCAGAAATGCACACACACCCATGCAGGAACACCATAATGAGGCACCTGCACAAGCCAGAATCATCACAGAGCGTGTGTTCGGGATGCTGAAATCACGGTTCCATTGCTTGGACATATCTGGTGGAGCCTTGCAGTACTCTCCAGGCATGTGTGCCCACATCTTCATAGTATGTGCCATGCTACATAATATGATCCTGCGGAAACAGCTGCAGCAGGGACAAAATGGTGAAGGCCCTCAAAGCCCACTGTAATTGCCAAGGCCATCACAGGCACAGAGGGATTCAGACCACAAACACCCTTTGCCAGCCCCAGTAGGCAGACGGAGGCGTGCCCAATATGCCTATGCCTTGGCAAAGAGGGAACATATAGCACATACTCTGACAGTGTAGGACCCTACGGACTGACACAACTCTTCACCTGCACACACAGTAAAATGGATGGCACACACACACGACCACCTGTAAATTAAAATGTATAGGTGGGCTACTGTGTGAATCCTACATAGGCAGCCCTCAACCATTGTACACACAACAGCTATTGGAACAAGGAATGTCAACACCTGAACAGTACACGCACCTATCAGCATATGTTGGTACTGTGTGTATAGGTTCCCAGGTACATCGGTAGGTACACGCCCGATTGTCAGAGGCCATTCATCAATCGTGGCAAACAGTGTCTGCTGTTGCCACAACATCGAGTAACCAACTGTCGCTCAGTGGAGCAGAGGCAATTGCGGGATCCCATGTGTGTAATCACTGTTCCCCACACATTCTGCATGGATTCCCTGGTGCGTTAATGAGGGGCTCCACATAATGTAATCATGGATGTCATGTCAAAACATGGGGATGTACCCATGACAGGTATCTATCACCCCAGCATGCTCCACCTACGGTCGTTTGAAGGTGTAGCACATTATAGTGTGTGGCTCACTGTGATATACATACCCAATGCTGGAGCACATCCATTACACATCACATGGACATACCATTAATAGGACTCATCCATATGTAAACTAACTGATTCACCATGTGATTGCAGTATGGAGTAACAGCCGTAGTATAGTCCACATACAAAACGCCATAACACATATACAAATCCCAGATGCCCAAGTGGTAAATGCAGTGACCGTCGTGCATGTTCCCGGTCCCACGTCCTGCAAGGGATGTAACGTAATCCTGAAGGCACGAATAATGCATGTCGGATGCAGGTCAGCAGATCATGTTTAGCACACATTAGCAGGAATATGCATTGCCCAGTGCTTGTAAGCGTCGTTTAAATATGACTATACGGATATGCGTGAAACAGGGCTAAGCTTCTCTGAATATCGCGCAGATCACGGTCAGTGATGTCCAGAACAGGTGAAACCAGCATTATTCACCCCTGTACTAATAGTGCCTACTTTGAAGGGTAAAACGACCACTGCCAGGAGTAGAAGACGTAATCATGTACACAATCACCTAACACCATGGTAGCCAAGATGTACCTACGGCAGGTGTGTGATGTGACAGGTTCAAACACAAACGTGCGGAGTCCAGGAAACAGTATACACCGACAAGTACACAATGAAAGGTGTATTCTGCCTGTCACTCTCTCTGTCAGAGAGATATAAATATATATATATATATATATATATATATATATATATATATATATAAAATACAGATAGAAAGGGTGATAGAGAGATATATGTTGATATATACGGAGTCACCGATATCTGCAAATATATAGATAGGTCAACACATGTACACAACCATGGAGGTACAAATAAATAGGATACTGCCAACTATGGAATGTGTCACATACTGACACGCGTAACCACGAGGCTGAAAGACCGAAAGAACACAGTACCAGAACACTAGAACCGCGAGTAATATTATCACGATATGAAGGGACATTTAGTTACCGCTGCTGGTGTTGCGGTCCACATAGGTACTGTGTTCAACTGTGTTTGTGATTGCCATAGTCTGTGTATGTGTGTGTTGAGGGTGCCGTGTGCGTTTCCATGTGACTGTAATGTGTGTGTGTGTGTGTCTGCATCGTGTGTCTGTTAGTGCTAACTCGGAGGTAGATCATTACGGTAGGTGTGGTTATAGCAAGCCATAGGCATATGGATACTACCTGTCCCACATTACGAGGGACAGCCCCTCCCTGGGCAGTTGTGTCCTGACATAAAACATTAAAAAGGGCAAATGTCCAAGATTGTAGGACATAATTATGTCCCATATATTATGTAATAGTTGCATTAAATAGTTATGCCTATATGTAAGAAACGTAAATGATACATGAAATATGATAAGTAGCCAAAGTCCTACAAGAATAAGTATGTATTCAGGATAAAAGTATGTGCTATCCTGTGTACTGACTGTGGGTATGTGTCGGCCTGCAAACACTGATGTATGTCCCGCAAATGTCCCACTATGGCCATTTGAAAAGGTGGCAACCCATGCCAAAGAGGTTCAGTTACCAACACAACTGCAATGAGTGCAAATATCTGGGCCAGAAATACATGGGACAGCTGTCATTTAGTAACATTCCTTTACATATCGCTGTATTTCCGGAGGTATGGAAGTATCAACCTCACCTGCATACTATATAGAAACCAATTAACAACGGCTCAATGTATATGCCCATAACAAAAGTCTACTAACTGATAGGTCTTTAATTAGGGAAGGAGCCCACACACATATATGGAATATGTAGAAATGCAAGCCCCACAAACCTGTATATGCTACGTACACCCACCTACATCCCCCACACATGAAACTATAACAATACAGACTGTAATAACAGCACAAACATCCACTCACTAAATTA